>NC_090648.1:116731050-116928417 GCF_040937935.1 Hyperolius riggenbachi | reverse complement strand
ATAAGTAATGATAAAATTATAGACGAATGAATGGAAGGAGCGCTGAAAGGTGAAAATTGCTCTGGTGGTCAGGGGGTAAAACCCCTCAGTTGGGAAGTGGTTAAGAACACGTGTTCACTTCAAGGAATGATATTTATGACCAGCTGTGTGCCATGTATGTTTGTTGTCAAGGGATGAGATACAATACGACTAGTTAAGGCATGCATTTAATAAAGGTGCCTGATAAAATATCTCTAGGTAATGGCTATAGTAGAATATCCGCAATTCTATTGATATTCTACTAACCCAGATTCCTAAGTAGGTAAGTATACCTATATTCTAATAGCACCCTCTGTAACCTAATTTTTACACTTACCCTCCCTATGTACCCCTAACACTATCTCCTCCCATCTACTCCTAATACTAACCTACTCCTACCTACACCTAATAATAACCTTCTATTACTCACAAATTACCCTCTCCACCCTCCCCCACACACTCTACTCTCTTTTACCAGCTGTTGGGTCGTCGTCCACCATGGAGAATCTTTCCTAGGCAAAGCTGGCGAGAAAGTCTCCAGATGATGGAGTGAGAAGTGCAGCTGACTCCGGGGACATTTGCAGCTGCAGCCAACAACCGTAGCCGGCATTGTTACCGCTTGAAGTACAGTATGTTATTGTTTTAGAAGCTTGCAATGTTAGAGTTTTTGTCATATTATTTTGTTTGTATGTACATATTTTCGTTATCAACAATATTATCATTTCTATATGTAAAAGGGTGTTTCTGCAGGAGGAGTGGTTAGGGTTAAGCACCACCCAGGGGAAGGTTAGGGTTAGGCACCACGGGGGGTGGTTAGGGTAAGGCACCACCGGGGTTAGGGTTAGGCACCACTGGAGGGTGGTTAGATTTAGGCACCACCGGGGTGGGGTGGTTAGAGTTAGGCACCAGCTACCTAAGTAACGCAGTTACTTTTAGGCACCATAAGGAGAGGATTCTGTGTGAGAATAGGGTTGGGTTAAACTGCATTGTTGAATTACGTTAAGATTTGTAACGTTAATATATTTTGTTGTCAAATTCCATGTTTTATTACTTTTTTATTATTTTATACTATACAGTGGGATGCAAACATTTGGGCACCCTTGTTAATTTTCATGATTTTCCTGTACAAGTCGTTGGTTGTTACAATAAAAAATTTCAGTTAAATGTATCATATAGGAGACACACACAGTGATATTTGAGAAGTGAAATTAAGTTTATTGGATTTACAGAAAGTGTGCAATAATTGTTTAAATAAAATTAGACAGGTGCATACATTTGGGCACTGTTGTCATTTTATTGATTGCAAAACTTTACAACTAATTATTGCCTTGAAAGTCAAATTGGGTTGGTATGCTCAATTGTAAGTTTCCCTTCTCTTTTAATTTTCTCTGAAGATTAGCAACATAGGGTCTTAAATAACTCTCAAATGACCTGAAGACAAAGATTGTTCACCATCATGGTTTAGGCGAAGGATCAGAAAGCCGTGGAAGACCACAGGCTCAGTTCAAATTAAGGCTTGAAGTAGCAGACTAAGAAAAATCTTGAATAAACAAAAGCAAAGAATGGTGAGAATAGTCAGAGTCAACGCACAAGACCAGCGCCATAGACCTACAACACCATCTTGCTGCAGATGGAGTCACTGTGCATCATTCAACCATCCGGCGCACTTACACAAGGAGATGCTGTACGCGAGAGTGATGCAGAGGAAGCCTTTTCTCCACCCACAGCACAAATAGAGCTGCTTGAGGTATGCTAAAGCACATTTGGACAAGTCAGCTTCATTTTGGAATAAAGTGCTGTGGACTGATGAAACTAAAATTGAGTTATTTGGCATAACAAGGGGCGTTATGCATAGAGGAAGAAGAACACAGCATTCCAAGAAAAACACTGCTACTTATAGTAAAATATGGTGGTGGTTCCATCATGCTGTGGGGCTGTGTGGCCAGTGCAGGGACTGGGAATCTTGTCAAATTGAGGGACGCATGGATTCCACTCAGTATCAGCAGATTCTGGAGACCAATGTCCAGGAATCAGTGACAAAGCTTAAGCTGCGCCGTGGCTGGATCTTTCAACAAGATAATGACCCTAAACACTGCTCAAAATCCACTAAGGCATTCATGCAGAGGAACAAGTACAATGTTCTGGAATGGCCATCTCAGTCCCCAGACCTGAATATCATTGAAAATCTGTGGTGTGAGTTAAAGAGAGCTGTCCATGCTCAGAAGCCTTCAAACCTGAATGAACTAGAGATATTTTGTAAAGGGGAATGGTCCAAAATACCTTCAACCAGAATCCAGACTCTATATATTGTAGTCATGAAATAAAACGTGGGATAACCCTCAGCAGAAACTCGATGGTAAGCATGAACCAAGTATGGAAAGGCAAAGACATTAGCATTACTACCAAATGTAGACTGGTTTGTGCAATTGTTTTTCCCATAACCATGTATGGCTGTGAAAGTTGGACCCTAAGAAAAGCAGATAGAAGAAAGATCGACTCCTTTGAATTGTGGTGCTGGCGACGGTTGCTCTGCATTCCATGGACAGCAAGGATGACAAACAAAGAAGTATTGGAATGTGTAAGACCAGACATGTCACTGGAAGGCAAGATCACGAGACTAAGACTCACATATTTTAGCCACATGATGCAATCAAATTCCTTAGAGAAAGACCTAATGCTAGAACTGATCAGTGGCAAAAGGCGACAAGACCGCCAGAGTAGGCGTTGGCTTGACATCATCAAAGCTGACACAGGATTGAGTTTAAGGCAACTGGCAGAAATGGTACCAGATTGGAGAGCATGGAGAGAGCTAACCCATAGAATCGCCAAGAGTGGGATATGACTGAATGGATAGCATCATCATCCACAAGAAAGTCAAAACTTCCCAGCAAAATAACAATTGTGCTTAAAGCTTTTGTTTGGCATTGAAAAATCCCTGGCAATTTCTAAACAGGACAGAGGGAAACAACAAATGAATACAGTAAGTTCACTGAGAGCTTAGAAATTCACATCCCTTCGAGACTCAGACACTGACTTTTGTGGTCTGGAGAGTTCTTCCTTTAATAGCGAACAGAATCTGGAATTCTTGAAAAAGAAAATCTGTATTTAAAATGTGTAAAAATAGTACAGAAATGTCTTCTTGATCAGAAGTTGTCAAGTCAGAGTGATGTGTGTAAGGAGGGGGTACCATTTTGCTCCTTTCCTCTTTGTACCTACATAATACACTCAGGCAGAGCCACATTTAGTGAACATTTGTCCTGGAGGTCTTGCTGGGATAATGGACAGAGGAAGTTTAGAGCTCCCACACCATGAACACAATTGTACTGCCCACTTTTCTATTGTACATAATGGATAAAAAAGAAACTTTGCCGGGCACCATTACTGAGAGATCTCTCTGACGAGAGTTAGGATCACTAAGCAAATGTTAAACTAGATCCTGAACTTTGACTCCATATTAACCTCTAATTGACTTTAGTTAGCTTTGTTGCTGGTGCAAAACATTCCCTGCACTGCTGGATCAACTCAACCAGCATATTTTTCCTATTTTTTTTTATAATTTTTAATCATTCCTATTTATAGAAACTCCCTGCTGTCTTCAGACATTCGTTCTTTAATAGAGCTTTCTCAGGAAAATTATTTTACTGAACAGCAGAGGACAAGAGAAAGTAACATCACATATTCTCGATTAACTCCTAGAATGCAACAAGCTCATCTAGAAAGATAGCTCGGATCCATGAACCTCGTACACATGATATAACAACCGCTAAGAATCTAGTGTGTGTACAGCAGCCCCCAATTCCCCCGATACCTCCGGCCAGTGATCAGCCTGCCAAATCGATTCAACCAAGCACCGGTCAAGCAATTTTCTATCCACTCACCTTGCCCGCCACGTGACATCACTCCCATGCCGTCTTCCCCCACATAATAACAGAGCATATCTATGCAGCCTCGACCCTGCACTGCCTCCCTAGGGATCGAGTATGGACTCCCACCGGGCAATATGCCTCGTATGTGTATATAGTCTTTCTTTATGCTTTTAGCAGGGCATTTAGCAAAAGGTATTTAAAGCTAAAGCTTCCTAGGACAAAGAGATACGAAAATGCATCAATGTCATTAGTGACAGCCTAGTCATTTTGGTTTTATTTTTCCCAAACAGGGAACAATCTCAAAAAGTCATGGCTATTTAGCAACAACAATGTTAAATATTGCTAGTACTATATGCAATGTTCTAATATATTCTTTATTTATGCATTCAATGCATTTCGCCACCCGGTCTTTTAGGCTTTCCCTGCTGCCGCCCAAACTCTCGCCGCTCCGCCGCCTCCTCAATATCGCCACTCCCCGCCTGTGTCCCTTCCCTCCAATCAGCGAGGAGGGAAGGCAGGCGGGCGGTGAGCGGCGCTATGGAGGAGGTGGGGGAGCGGCGAGAGTGACAGTGGCAAAGGTAAAAAGCCGGCTGCGACACGCTGCATGATGCTAGCATGGCTGTGTGATTTATGGGGTCACAACAGAGTGCAGGGGGGGGCCTAGGGTGGAGCAGTATAGCAACAGAGGCTGGGCATTATATGCAGACCCAGTCTCTGTGTGCTATTAGGATTATTAGAAACCACCTTGCGTTCTCTTTAATTACTATTTTCTCTCTGAGTTGTAGCAACTTAGAGGGAGAAGTAATTTGGGGTCCAGCATTTGCCACATTCCTGAATTACCCTTGTGCAGCTATAGACATTATAACATTATTTCCATAGCGGCGGCCAGGTCAGGCGCAGCACAGTGCAGTGCACGTTCCAAAACTTGACAAAAGTCATGGCAGCCACCATAGTGAGTTGATGACAGAAATCTGGGGCTTCCCTTGTTAGGGATGTCCGGATTCCACCATCACTGTCTTGCCTTCTCATAAGTGTTAGATGTTTTTGCTATTTTTATAGTATGCCTTTAACTGTCATTTTAGCACATTACCAAAATGGGAAGCTTTTTATTCCAACATTTATTTCCAGCAGCAGCATCTGCACAGAACTTGCTTGAGCTGCTTAAGTGAGCCTGTTCAGCTCCTCCAGAAGAATGACATGCAGCACCTGCTTGTTTAATTGATGCAGCCATGTACTATTTGATACGTCTCATTACACGGCCGGCGCAGAGCTAGTTTCTGACTGCTCACAAAACTGCCCCAGGTATCCCAAACTGAAGCAATCCAAGCAAAACTGATACAAGCTGACTCCAGGTCCCCAGAACACAGCGTGCATCATTTGTAAGCCTGTGCTCGGGCCACGCAACAACAGAAGGATGGAGATGGTTAAAGAGAACCATTGTCCTCCCATCGGCTCCTCAGAAGCTCCATCCTTCCAGCTATCTGTGTCATAGCAGATGGCCTGCTCATTTGACTCGAAGTTTCGGAAACTATTGTTACACAGACAAGATGCTTTATGTGCCTTGCAGAGATTATTTTTGGTAGCTGCTGGGAGCTGGTGACATTGGAGAAGATCTGACTCTTTGCTATGGCAACTGCGTTTCCTCAGGGTGACTTTACGGAAGATGCCCTATCAGATTCAATCAGATTAACTGATTCCATACCCTTGTGAAACCTGAAGCCTTCACTTGATGTATATATATATATATATATATATATATATATATAATTTATTTATTTTTTTGCGGGGGTGGGGTTAATATATAGTATATTCAGATTACAAGATGATCATAGGAATATGCATTGTTCATTGGGGATAGTCAGAAATGCCCATTACAGATTTCTGCCAATGCCAGTTGCCAGTTTCCAATTTTCTGTTTTTTACATTTTCCATTTTTCTGATTTATGATTTTCTGTTTTTCTAATTTCTGAGGAGTTTTATTTTTAATTTTTTTGCATCAGAGAATGCAAAAAAATGAAAAAAAAAATTAGAAAATAGGAAAACGGAAAATCAGTCTTGTGATTGGTCTAAAATCACCACATTCTCTGATTGGTCAAGTGCTTACAAGTTCTGTGATTGGGCTAAAAGTACTGAGTTGTGGTAAATTTAGATTTCCATGGAATTATGATTTCCAATTGTAAATGCGGAATTTTTAATTCCACGGTATTCAAATGAGCATTCCTATTGTTCACAGAGGTGAAAAATGTGTACCTACATGACACAGAGATAATAAATACACCGGGGGAGAGTGCCTTGGCCATTGGAGTTTATATTGGTCAGGTGCCAGTTAGCGTGTCCTTGGTAAGATAATATACTTGTCTGACTCTGAAGAGGTGAGTTTTCAGGAGTATCTGAAGTTGGTAAGTGTGTGGAAGAGAGTCACGGAACAGATTGTGGAAATCGTGGAAAAAGGTTCCAGAGGAGGGGAGACGTTCAAGAGAAATGAGAAGAAGTGAAAAGAGAGGAAGACAAGAGAATCATGTTAGTAGAAAAAGCGAGTTGTGTGTGAGGAGGTATCTGGAAATATGTCTACTTATTTAAGAAAGAAGCAGCTAGACTGGAAATGCTTGGAAATGAGACTTAGGCTCCTGAATTGTGTCCTTTACATTAAAGCTCTCCAACCCTGACAATCAACTGTGCATGTTTTGCAGAAATCCACAAACATTTACAGGTGGGCTAATAAGTGTCTCAGCAGTGCAGAATAACTAAACATGCACTGTTGGTGGGCTAGAGGACAGGGTCTAGGAACACTGCTTTACATTATAGACAGCCAATGGAAAGGCTGACAGAGGGGGCAGCATTAGTAAGAGGATGATTCGTTCTGTAGGGTTCATGATGAACTGAAATGAAATCGAGCCAGTCAGTAAGCAGGAAGGCCACAGAAGAGGGTATGAAAAAAGTGTCTATTTCATATTAGCAATTTCACATTAGAGACCAATGCATACTATTATGAGGCATGGTATGGGGCACTTTAAAGGAAACCCGAACTGAAAATTAAATGTCAAAATACACATACACAGGTCATACTTGCCTCCCTTGTAGTCTACTCATCAATCTTTTTTTCCTCTCCCGTGTCCTGCTTGTCCACTTTGATCAATGGAATTCTCCATCCTCCATTTTAAAAAAAAGGCAATGACCCTGTAGAAGCATTCTGGTCAGCACACTGTTAAACTGTAACATTGCTCACTGGAGCAATAGGGAAACATGGCCATTACTTTGCATAGCAGTTGTCCTTTCAGTTATAACTGACAGCAACTGATATATAACAGTCAGCATTTGATATATTTTAGTTCTGACAAAATCTTGTTCAAATTGGAAACGATCATCATTAGAAGAAAATAGTGAGCTTCTGAGAGGAACTGACAGTGAGGCAAGTATGTAATATTCATTTGCAGGTACATCATGTGTTTATTTTAGCTACTTTTACTCGGCTCAGGTTCCTTCCCTTTAATGAGCCAAACAGAAATGCATTGAGTAAACTAAGGAGCCAGTTACAGCCTTGCCAATCTGGATGATAAACTACCTGGATTTCTAAAGAGCTCCACATAGTTCATGACAAAATAATTTGCAAAATACTGAAAGTAAGAAACACTGTCAGATTTCCCAAACAGTCCCAGCTGGTTAATTATCCTTTCTCTGCCATCTGCCTGACCAGCAGTGACATTCTGATGGACAATGCCATTTTTGTGTGGCCTTTATAATGTGTATGTTTCGGAAAATGTGATATAAATGGAACAAGAAATGAATTTAACCCATTGCATTGATGGCACCATGCCACACATAGCACTGGCATTCAGGTAAAACATACACACTGCTGAGCCACCTGCTGCTCAACAGATTCTTCATTTCAAAGTTTACACTTTATAGGGTAAAGCAATCAGATTAATTCCTATATTTCTACTAGCTGCCAACTTTCTCCATCTATCACTTTATTTCATTGCAGTTGCAATATCAAAAAATGTATGTAGTTCAAAGTTGTATATCAAATGTTTGCAGTAATAGGTACAGGCAGTTCCCTCCTTACAAACAGCTGAGTTAAAACGTTTATAGATACAAATGAAGTTGTCTTCATGTACAAAATATACAATACTGTTGTTTTATTTTTTTTATTAAATTGTTTTGTTGTTAAATGTTACAGTATTGTATAAATTGTTAGTTTAAAAGCACACTGAAAACTACCTAAAACCATAGCTCATACTATATGTCCAAATTCAGAGTTGTCCAAAAGTAGCTTCTTTAAGGCTGCCTTACACTGATCGATTGCCACCAGATAGACCAACAGATAGATCGCTCTCTGAGCGAATCTGATCAGAGAGGGATTTATTCTATTGATTTTAGCATGAAATCGATTCACAACCTGTGGAGCTGCCTCTGCCTGCTTCGCCTCCCCCATTTGGTCTTCCCCGGCCAGCAGCAATGATATTACCTGTCCACCGGCATAAGTCCCCGGGTCTGTGCTGTCCCTTTCTCCAGGTAGCTTCTTCTCCATCTCCTCTTCACTTCCAGGTAGGGTTCTCTACTGTTTGAAATTTGCCTTTTCACAGGAAATGAAGAGGAGATGAAGAAGGCCAGCAGGAGAAATCGACAGCACGGACCCGGGGACTCGCACCAGTGGGACAGGTGAGATTATTGCTGCATCGGTCATCGCCAAATCGAATGCCGCCAACAAGGCGCTCCTGACCCATCGGCGATCTGCATTTTGTTTTCCTAATTAGTGCTACAGATATAGTGGTATACTACCTAATAAAAGCTAAGTGTCGCTGCGTCCAGCAGTTTTGTCCCTGTGTCCCAGGATTTTTGTTACTGCGCACGTGCGCAGTAACGGACAGCTGGGACCAGGGAGCTGGATGGGCGAGCGAAGTGGGCGGGTGCATGCGAGCGAGGTGGGCGGGTGCAGGCGCGCACCTGCGTCGGTCGCGCGCTCGTCGGTCGCGCGGCGTTCGCAGCGTGCACGCGCATGCGCACTGGTGGCGGCGGCCGTAGACCTGGAGCCCGTTTTTAAACGGGCTGGGTCTACTAGTGCCTATATAATAGGTCTTACCCTCAACTGTATTTTCTTATTATTAAAGGAAACCTGTAATAAAGTAAAGTGCCCTAGGGGTACTTACCATTCGGGAGAGGGAGGCCTCTGGATCCTAATGAGGCTTCCCCTGTCCTCCTGTGCAGCCCTGATCCACAGTTGACCCCAACCTTATCCTTAAATCTGTCAATACAATCCACCTTTCATTAATTTTTTTTATCCTCAAACTAATACAAACACAATAACTTTTATTTATCTGAAATTATAGCGCTACACTGAAACTAAACTTCACTAGTAGCCAAATCCTCTACCAACCTCATGAAAATTTGGTACACTTGAAAAAAACCAAAGCAACTATTGTGTAGGATGAGGTTTATGCAGGTATAAAATTCTGTGTTTCAATTTTGACTTAAGAGAGCTCTCTGGATGGGGCTGTTGTTTGGATTGCATCATCATCACTTTCGCGCGCAGTCGTGTGAATTCCGCATCTCCTGAAGCAGAAGTGATTGAAGACGGGACGCAGATGCGGGCGAATGTGGCCATGGGAGAATCTGCAGCATGCTGCAGATTCTCGTTTCACTCCGCATAACCAGCACGCAATGGAAACTGTTCCATTGGCGTGCTTTGGTCACAGTTAGGCCACGGTGCAATGCAGCTATGTAGTGTAAACAGGCCCTTAATCTCTGAGAAGCCTATGGTGTGTAGCAAAGAAAGTATGTAGTGTCTGGGCTTCAAAGCAGGCATTGTACTTTAAAAGGGGATTTATTTGACATTAGCTAATAAAGGAGATTATACACGGACAAAAACAAGCTCTGCAACCGAATACTTTTAGAGATTACAGAAACATTTATGCCTAGTGTGGGACTTTTAAACAAAAAGTAATTTGTTTTTTTTTGTGATGGCTACTCAAGTGAAATCACAATAAAATCAGTTTTAATCAAGTTTAATTATACCAAATACAGATGTGTTTATATTGGATGAACATAGCGGGACCTGTATTTCAAAAGCAGCCAAGAAACTGTGGACTGCTTGCTCCCAGCTGATTGCAGTCATTATTACTAACAGTACAGTGTATTAATGCACTAACCATTTGTCACATACAAGCTGTTATTCTTTTTTTTATTGATAATTACATTGGAGGAAAAAAGTGACCCATCGGACAAACAACACTCCCAAATAAGCCTACAATAATATTCAGATGCAGAAAATGTTTCTCCATGCAAGAAGTCATTCGGGCCTATAATTTAGCATTTTAAGGAAAGTCTCCCAGCAGTTGAGCTTGTTCTAGTTAATTTTCTTCTGAGTTGTTTGGCAGAAAGTCAAGTGAAATTGTTCGTCAGTTTCTCGAAGCCGCGAAAGCCTTGTACGCCGTGCAATTTGACAAAGAGACAGAATGCTCTCATTCTGCCCACTCGTCACTCTTCTACACTCACGGAAATGCCAGTATTTTCCTGAAACATGTTCTTTCTTTGATTCAGCAAGGCACAAATACAACCAAATGAAAGCAGTTGTAAACACTTATAAACGTTGCATAAAGAATATTATGAGTTAATTGCAACCTATCGCATTCACCTTAAAAGGAGTGAGTGGTTTTTGCCTTGGTCCTTGTGGTAAGCAATACTATAACTATTACTTATTTTTATTTGCTAGCTTTATTTTTATTAAGTTTTGTGTGCAAGCATATTGGCATGGTGGATTATAATACATAGAATCATTCACGTCTGAGCCTGCCCCTAAAGAAGTCTACATGGTAACATATTTTCTGCGGTCGTAGACATTCTGTGGTTACATGGGTATTAATTAATTATGGATTCCTCAGTGGCATGTAAGCTTGATTTACTAAGGTTCGCCAAAGATGAAGATCACTAGAGAATTGACTTATATGGCCCCTAGTGTTAATAATTCTGCATCATTTTGTGTCATCTGCAAACACGGCTACGTTACTCTGTATTGTGTCTACTAAATCATTAATAAATAAATAAATTGAAAACAATTGGACTACGTACTGACCCCTCTGGTACCCCACTGCTAAAAGTTTCCCATTTTGAGCATGTTACATTTACCACCACTCTTTGCCTTCTATTCCTTAACCTCCCTGGTGGTATGCCCGACACAGTTTTGGGCTAGCCGCCGCCCACAGGGGATCGCATCGTCCCGGGAGGATTTAAAAAAAAAAAAAAAAAAATATTGTTAAGCTCTTACTTTGCTAGCTTACTATGGTGCCCAAGTCGCTCCGGTCCCCTCCGATCACCCCCTATCATCTCTGGTATACATACCCCCCAGGGATCCCGCGATGGTGCAGCCTCCCAATCAGCACCCAGCTTCGCTATGGGGAGGATCGGAACTGCGCATGAATGACGTCTCTCGCGGGATCGCGGATGGGTGAGTGTTGCAGGCGGTGATGGGGGGGGGGGTCGGAGAGGTGCCGGGGGGCTTGGACAGCATAGTAAGCTAGCCTAGTGCTGGTTAACATAACAAAAAACATTTAATTTAAAAAAAACCCTCACGCGGACGCAGCCGCTTAAACTGCGTACCACCGGGGAGGTTAAAGGATACCCGAAGTGACATGTGACATGATGGATAGGCATGTGTATGTGTATGTACAGTGCCTAGCCCAGAAATAACTATGCTGTGTTCCTTTTTTTTTTCTCTGCCTAAAAGAGTTAAATATCAGGTATGTAAGTGGCTGACTCAGTCTTGACTCAGACAGGAAGTGACTACAGTGTGACCCTCACGGATAAGAAATTCCCCTTTTTATCTCTTTCTTGCTCTCAGAAGCCATTTTCTGCTAGTAAAGTGTTTTATAGTTGGAATTTCTTATCAGTGAGGGTCACACTGTAGTCACTTCCTGCTTGAGTCAGGACTGTCAGCCACTTACATACCTGATATTTAACTCTTTCCGACAGAGGAAAAAAAAAGGAACACAGCATAGTTATTTGTGTGCTAGGCACTGTAGATACACATGTCTATCTTATCATGTCACATGTCACTTCGGGTATCCTTTAAAGAGTAACTGTCAGGCTGCAAAAGCTAATTTAAACCTCTATTCTCCTGTGTTAAACAGTTTAGAAGGAAGCCAAAAAGGCACTACTGAAGTTAAAAATCTCTCTTAGTTTTGATGTGTGCTTATCAGCAAAGCTGTTAGACCCAAGCTCTTAAGAACCTGAGAGCCGCATACCATACTGCAAAGCATTCTGGGGCCCTCCCCTCGGCTGCTAGTGATAAGTTACAGGGCTCGTGTTACAAAAGCAGCAGCCCACAGCACTGAAAAAACTCCTGGCAGAGTACACTGCAGGAGTCCGCTATTGTTACCAGCCACATGGCTAATTAATATTCACTGCACAGTAGTGTTTTACATTTTACATTACCGATCTTTTCTGTGAGTGGAATCATCAGGAAGCAGGCAGGACATGACGACACATTTGGCTTCATAGGAGACAGACAAACATGGAACCTGCCATGAGCTGTCAGGAGCATCATTCTCTGCAAATACTATATAAAGATTCTGTGAAATCCAAATGTGGACAGTGAAATGCATATGTAATGTAAGTACAGCCAATGTTTAGCTACTGATATATGTGTTTATTTTCTCTGAGACCCTATACCTAACAGCTCCTCTTTAAGGAATAGAAGGCAAAGAGTGGTGGTAAATGGAACATACTCAAAATGGGAAACTTTTAGCAGTGGGGTACCTCAGGGGTCAGTACTTAGTCCAATTGTTTTCAATTTATGTATTTATTAATGATTTAGTAGACACAATACATAGTATGTAGCTGTGTTTGCAGATGACAAAAAATGATGCAGAATTATCAACACTAGGGGCCTTATCCTATTACTGAACTCGCCAGCACTAAGCACTGGCGAGTTCTTAATTTAGGAGATGGGGGCATTGCCTAATCCTAATAAAGTTAAGATCCCCCCAGGCGGAAAAGAACTTGCTTGGGCGATATAATCGCCCAGCGACTTCTTTACATGGTATCCAGTTACCCTTTTCATGTCTCCGGGAATGATGCTTCCCGGCAGACATGAGCGTTAGCATAGACCTGCAAAAAGCAGGTCTAAACCAGCCAATACACGTGGTTGCCGCAGCATCTGGGGGGTCTCCTTTAATAAGGAGACCCCCATAGCTCCCTGTCGGGTCGCAGCACACCTTAGAAGCCCCCCACGTAGCTCTGCCGGGCTCCCCTGTAAACATACATACCGCCGCTAATCACCCGACGCCTCTCGACGCAAATTCCGTTGTATAATTACAGTGTATCTCTGACCAGTGATGCTCATCCACTATTTGGGTATCCGAACTACCCAGATAATCCAAACTTTTTACACTATCCGAACTTTGAATAGCAATTCGGATATTTTTTTAAATCTGAATAGCACTATCCGAGCCAACTCAGATTTCCCATCTGAAATCCGATATCCGGGCGGATAGTTAGTTCAGATATCCAAGCAGAAGCCAAAATCTCCTTAAATGGCAAAAATCCCTTTCGAAGGCAGAGAGAGAGAGAGAGAGAGAGAGAGAGAGAGAGAAGGGGGGGGGGTTAAGGTGGCATCTGGGAGTTCCCTTTGAGAAGGGGACCTGCAGATGCCCACCCCTCCTTCCACGAGAAATGAGTATAGAGTATAGAGAGAGAGAGAGAGACTGAGACTGACTGACTGACTGACTTTTGGAAGCATTTTAAGCCATTTTAAGCTCTCTTCCAGTTTTCTATCTGAATATCCTATCCGAATCCGACCAGATATCCAGGATATTGGGTTCATATATCCGAGTTTACTCGGATACCAAAAAGTTCTGATTCGGATATCCGATTTGGATCTGGATATCTGGGTATCCGGATCTGAATTTAATTCGGATTTTGAGAAGGGGTATCCGAGCAGCACTGTCTATGCCTGTAATTACTGTCCACATAGGAGCCCGGGCACAGCATCTTTGAATCTGCAGTCAGGGCTTCCCATTGGTCCGCTGTCTGAGCCATTTTGTTGATTCAGACAGCGGATGAATGGAGAGCCCCGGCTGTAGATTCAAAGATGCTTTGCCCGGGCTCCCATGCGAACAGTAATTACAGTCATAGATACACTGTAATTACGCAACGGAATTTGCGGCGAGAGGCGTCGGGTGATTAGCGGCGATATGTATGTTTACGGGGGAGCCCAGCAGAGCTACGTGGGGGGCTTCTAAGGTGTGTGGCAACCCGAAGGGGAGCTCTGGGGTTTCCTTATTAAAGGAGACTCCCCAGATGCTGCGGCGGAAGATGGTGGCGATATTCGGTGTGTGAGTGCGTATGTGTGGGGAGTGAGGCCGTGGTGCTGAAGGACAGCACCACAGCGTAAACCTCACTCCCCATCACCCGGTAATAGGGAGCATTGCTCTGGCTTTCACCTGAGTAATGCTCCCTAACGATTGACCATCGCGTGAAGGATATGGGCAATAGGATTTGCAGGTAATCCTTGCGCAATGGCAAGGTGATAAGTAGCTCGCATCTGCAAGCTACTTATCACCTTGAATAGGATATGGCCCTAAGACAGATAGTGACATATTACAACAGGATCTGAATAACATGGACAGGCACTTAGAAGATGAACTTTAATGTTGATAAATACAAAGTCATGCACCTTAGACGTACCATTGATAGAGCACCATATACAATAAATGTCATACAGCTGGAAACATCAGAATTGGGAATACTGGTTGATAACAAGTTAAGTAATTGTATACAATTCCATGCAATCTGGTCAGTATAGAGAAAAAAAAAAAAACGGCAGGGGTACCAGGAGCCCTTATGGTGTATTATCTTCAGATAAAGGAATAAAATTAAGAGTAAATATACTCACAAGTGTAGGTTGCTTCAAAGGCAACCACTTGTACAGGCGTGTAGGGAAGTCCCGTCCCCACTCGGTCTTTGTGATAGTTGGTCGCTGCTCCTTAGAAAAAGGCTTCACTTCTCGTTAGTCGTGAAGGACCCCACTAGTGGGGTAATACAAGATCGTTTTCCGAAGGGGATAGGAGGCGCCCATGTAGTGTATTCAGTGTTCTCTTTATATAAAGAGACTCCACTTGGTGAAGGGTTAAGAAGGTTTATTTAGCACAATAGACAATGCGTTTCGCGGTCCAAGCCGCTTTCTCAGGTCAATTACAGGTGCTTTTAAAACAAATAAATGAAATCAATAAAAGCGCTCAGAGTTATAAAACATAAGTGTTGACATATGGTAATATAAATGCTATGTTAAAACATAATTGTTGACATATGGTAATATAAATGTTCCTAAAATAGTAAAATAGGTTACAGCAACAAACCATTAGAGTCCATGGTAGTATAAGGGGATATGTATATTGGTTCTTAGTAGTAGTGGGATCTATATCTTAGGTTAGATATATGAATTGTAAAGTCAGTGACATAATGAGCTTAAGGTCAGGATGGACCGGGGGGGGGGGGGGGGGGGGGGGGGGGGGGGGGAGGTAGGAGGACTAATGAAGATGGGCAGTGGGAACATTACATGCTCTAGTCCTGGGCGACCTTCCCAACCAACCTACCCCACCCCTGGCTCCCCTACATATTTCACCAGGATCTTATTATGCCTGGCGTCCCCACATACTTTACAATATCCAAACGACTACATCACGTCGGACCCGTTTCTACCCACCCAGTAACACTGGCAATGGATACTATTAAATTGGCGTACAGGCATACCCTACCCCCATTTTTTCCTATATATAGCTTCTAGCATGTAATGTTCCCACTGCCCATCTTCATTAGTCCTCCTACCTTCCCCCCCCCCCCCCCCCTGGTCCATCCTGACCTTAAGCCCATTATGTCACTGACTTTACAATTCATATATCTAACCTAAGATATAGATCCCACTACTACTAAGAACCAATATACATATCCCCTCATACTACCATCCGCTACTCCATCAGATAACAGTCTAATTGATTTTCATTAATTAACCTCTGTCTCGTTATTACTATTACTTGTTCTTTTTTATATGCATAGTACCTTGACTAAGTGCGGGATCCCATGGACTCTAATGGTTGTTGCTGTAACCTATTTTACTATTTTAGGAACATTTATATTACCATATGTCAACACTTATGTTTTAACATAACATTTATATTATCATATGTCAACACTTATGTTTTATAACTCTGAGCGCTTTTATTGATTTCATTTATTTGTTTTAAAAGCACCTGTAATTGACCTGAGGAAGCGGCTTGGACCGCGAAATGCGTTGTCTATTGTGCTAAATAAACCTTCTTAACCCTTCACCAAGTGGAGTCTCTTTATATAAAGGGAACACTGAATACACTACACGGGCGCCTCCTATCCCCTTCGGAAAACAATTCCATGCAATGGTAGCTAAAGTAAATAAAATTATAGGATGCATAAAATGGGAAATGAAATCTTGAGATGCTAGTATACAACTCTCTCTGTATAAATTACTTGTGAGGCCACCTCTGCAGTATGGGATACAGTTTTGGGCACCACACTTTCAAAAGGATGTTAATCTTCTAGAACGGGTACAAAGGTGAGCAACCAAATTAATCAGAGGGATGGAAGATCTCACTTATCAAGAAAGGTTGGAAAACTGGGCTTATTTAGCTTGGAAAAAGGCAACTGAGAGGTGACCTGATTAACTTGTATAATATCAGAGGGCGATACAAAAGCTTGGCAGATGAGCTTTTTTGTTCCTAGGGTTGAACAACGAACAAAGGGACATGATTTGTGTATGGAGGAAGAACGTTTTTGCCATCTATTTAGAAAGGGGTCCATCATCATCACAGTGAGAGCGGTTAAAATCTTGAGTATCTTACCTCAGGAAGTAGTTATGGTAAAATCTTTATCTGTATTTAAAAATGACTTGGATGCTTTTGTTGCATTGAAGTGCATCCATGGCTATAATTACTAGGTAATTCCAAGAGAGTTGATCCAGGGATTTATCTGCCAGATTCTGTGGAATTCGAAATGAAATTGAATGTTGCATCACTCACCATCCAAACCCAGAAGTAATGTATGGTCAGAATGCTGGCTATGTGCTCTGCCAAATACCATCCAAATCATAGAAACGTCTGAATCAAAACTAAACATTTTTGTCAAGTAGGATATTTCAGAAATAAATATATGTTGTCTGGGTATTATTATTATTTAGTATTTATATAGCACCAACATCTTCTGCAGCTCTGTACAGAGTATATTGTCTTGTCACTTGACTGTCCATCAGAGGGGCTCACAATCTAATCCCTACCATAGTCACATATCTATATCATGTATCAGAGTCTATTGCCAATTTAGGGGAAAGACAATTCACTTATCTGTATGTTTTAGGATATGGGGGGAAACCAGAGTACCCAGAGGAAACCCATACAGACACATGGAGAATATACAAACTCCATGCAGATAGTGTCATGGCTGGGATTTGAACCGGGGATCTAGCGCTGCCAGGAGAGAGAGCTAACCACTATGCCACTTTGCTGTGCATCTCTCTATCTGCTTAGCATCCAGCTTTAAATAAAGTATAGTCTGCAGTGTATTTTTTTTATATGTTTCTGAACAAAGAAAGTACAATACTTTCTCATCTTAATGGAAGACTTTTTATACAAGTGCATAAAACATATATAGCAAATTTAGTAGCACGCATTCTTCATACCTATAATTATGTTCTGGATATATGCAATAAATGGCCTGAGTTTTTAGTAAAATGTTCCTGTAATAAGCAGATCCGTCCCTAGATTCCTATCTTCATAGTGAAATGTGAAATTTGCCATCTTGATCTATGTATTGGATGCTTTTGAGTTGGCAGCTTTAATATACGCTGCCTGCCAGGACTCCCTTGATGAAAATCTGTTTCTTTTCTAAATATTCTCTTTCTATCACTCTCACACCCCCACCTCCCTCTCCTGCAGTATTAGCCTTGCGCTGCATTGAAAACCAGTCCTTCTGTATACCGTGAACAACAGACATTTAAAGGGATCCTGTGTGCACAGCTAAGACAGCCATTTTGTCAGCTGAATAAAATGTGTAAATGGAATCTAGCTATAGAGTACCGGGTGCATGAAAAAAGGGCGCCAAGACAAAAATGGCCCGGTTGGATAGCAAATTGGATCTGGTGGATAACGAAATCTCAATAACGATAAGCATCATTAACGAAATTGGTTAACGATAAATACCGTTTTAAAACAGATGGGAGATGAAAACGAAAAGATATTAGCCTTAAAAATCTTTCCATAATTCAACAATACAGCTTAACCTAACCCTACTCTCACACAGAACCCACCCCTGGTGGTGCCAAACCCCAACCACTTCCCTGGTGGTGCCTAATCCTATCCACCCCCCGGTGGTGCCTAACCATAACCCCCCAGTTGTGCCTAATCCTAACTACCCCCTGCACAAACACCCTTACACACATAGAAATGATAACATATGTGAGAACGTAAAATCTGTACATACAAACGATATAATATGACAAAAACTATAACGTTGCACGTTTCTAAAACTATAACATATTTCCAAAACTTTAATGTTCTAATGTTGTTAACGATGTTTATCGGGCGCCCCTTTTTTCTGCTTTGGGTGCCGTATCAATGATAAATGCATTAGAGTCTATTTCGGGCGGCGCCCTTTTCGTTCGCTAGCTGCCGGCTCCCTTTTTTCCTGCTGCCTGCTGCCAGAGTGCCACTTCTGGCTTTGAAGTTAAGCATAATTCTTAAATATATTCCTGTTAATGAACAGAGGCAATCATGGGTCGCTAATTAATTATCCCTATTTTTAAATTGTGTGGTCCATTTTTAATGTTACATTTATACAAAAAAAAAGAAGATAATTATAAATATTCATACTTCCATAGCGTAAAGGACCTCTGCCGCAAAAATCTTAAAATGTAAAATACATGAAAACATATACAAATAAGATGTACGTTTCTTACACAGTAAAATGAGCCATAAATTACTTTTCTCCTATGTTGCTGTCACTTACAGTAAGTAGTAGAAATCTGACATTACCAACAGATTTTTGGACTAGCCCATCTTCTAATTGTAGTTTCTCATGGTTTTCTTTATTTATAAAGCACTTAGTGAATGGCAGTTGCTCCGTCCAACTGCCAAAAGAGTGTAGAGTGAGCAGGGAGGCTGGCCAGCATCAATGCATACATCTTTTTCAGGGAGTGTCTTTATAAAGTATAAAGGCCATGCTGAGAGCCCCCCATGAAGAGATGGACTAACCCAAAACCTGACGGTAATATCATATTTCTACTACCTACTGTAAGTGACAGCAACATAGGAGAAAAGTAATGTATGGCTTATTTTACATTTAAGAAATATACTTCTTATTTGTATGTGTTTTAAATTTTAAGATTTTCGCAACAGTTCCACTTTAAGGCTTTACAATCTGAGAGACTAAACATGACATCTGTATGGTGTACTGTATATCTTTGTAGATGGAGCAAGGGATAAAACCTTCCAGACACACTAAAATAGTCATATTTGCTGTCTATTTGTATTTTATTCTACTATAATGTAACCGCTTTGCAGGGATGTGACTTAAATCTGTTTAACTAAAAGGAAGTTGTAATACAACATGGACATAGTGCTGTGTATTACAACTGCCAATTACAGTGTTTGCAATGGGAGAGAGGGAGAAGGTTGCTTTGGGGGTCGAGGTGGGGAGCCCCAGATGCCACCATTAACCCCTTCCCAGGCCTACACCCACAGGCATTGGGGTAGTTATCCACACCTTCTTCTGGGCACTGGATGGTGGGGGTGAACACTTTGCTCATGGTATAGAAGGCTTTGCTGCCCCTTTCTTCTGAAGCCCCCCCCCCCCTCCCAATTCCATGAACCATGTGGGCTGGTATAGCTTAGGGTGCAGAGCCCCATGCAGTCACAGCTCTGAATTCTGTCTATACTAGCTTGCATTGGTTGCAAGGGATTAAAGAGCTCCGGAGGGAGGACCCCATGTTGTCTGTTTTATGTTTCTTTGAATTTATGGAATATCTGTATATTGTTAAGTGTACCACAGCAGATTATCATTTTACTGGGTTTAAAAAACACATTGTCTTTGAACTTTTTAAAATTGATTTTCTCAAAAACTACAAGGTCTTTTTGAAAAACTATTTTCCGCCACCTCCAGGATAGAGGGCCGGACCTCCTCTGTGATTGGAGGCCAAGCTCTACCATAGAATTTGCTATTTTTTGGGGGTTGAAACTATCTGCACTGGAACAGCCTGATTGAGATTGAATATAGTGATAACCCAAATGCGAACACCAACCCTATACAGCAATATATAAATACACAATAAGAAGCATTTGTGAAGCTGAAACCAGGATGATTAAGGTAAAATTGGCCATCTTGAAAAACTCATTCATTTCTACAATATGTCAATATGCTTCCATTTTAGCCCGGATAATTAAGACAAAAATGGGCATCCTGAATAGCCCATTAAGCTCTGCCAATGTGCTTCCATTTTAACATGCACTCAGAATGTCCTTTCTGCTCTAAAAGATACACAACGGCATGATAACATTTAAACAAAAAAAAAATTATTTGTTACAGCTAATACAAATCCTGCAATAAATCTGCATTGTTTTTACTTCCTAATTTATAGAAGCAGACATATTGTTAGCATGAGCTTATCTGCCATCTCTACTGTGGCAGTCAATTGCCACAGGGGAGAGATCAAACTACGACTTGTGATTAGACACAAATGAGGGGGAATTAGACAGGCTAAACTCTCTAAATACATACAAGGTGCATTTCTCTATATTTCCCTTCTGTCCTGAGCAAAAGTTCAGGTCCATAACCTCCTTAGTGGTATGCCCGACACTGTGTCGGGCATACCGTTCGGTGGCCCCAGGAGTCCCCCATGCTTAATTAACCCCATTGGCGGCACGCAGTTTCTGAGGCTGCGTCCGCCAGGAGGTTTTTTTGCCCAAAACATTTTTTTAAAACGCTTTAGCTAGCATTTCGCTAGCTAAGCGTATGTCCAAAGTTGCTCCGGTCCCCCCCCCCCCCCCTGCCCACCGATCGCCTCCGGCTATACATACCTCACCACGATCTCATGAAAAGCGCAGTTTCCCGATCGGCTTCCGGCGTTGCTATGGCAACGATCGGAGATGATGTCATGACATCATCAATGTCATGATGTCAGTCGCAATCCCAATCGCCGTCATCGTGAAGCCTGGAGCCTATTGGGCGGCTGCGCCGGCGTGGGAACACTGGGGGGTACATATACTGGAAGCTATTGTGGGCGATCGCGGGGGACCGGAGCAACTTTGTGCATACGCTTAGCTAGCGAACCGCTAGCTAAAGCGTATGCCACCCCCGTATGTAGTTCGGGGTTACCGCCAAGGAGGTTAATTTGATCTATTTGCTGCAAAACCTTTAGCTAGCACTAGGCTTACTGGTACACACGTTCGGCACTCCCCAATTGCTCGCGATCCCCCGATCCAGCCAGTTATCCCCCCTTTGCTCTAGCGATTGGCACAGCCTCCCTTCACAGCTCTGGTCTCTCTATAGGGAGGATCTGGTCTGGGCATGACGTCATGTTTGATCCTCCCCATAGTGAAGAGCGGAGCTGTCCGGGGAGGCGGCGCCGATCGCTGGATCCAGGCTGGGTAATGTATAATCAGGTGAGCGGCGGCGATCGTAGGGTGCCGGACATGTGTATTAGCTAGCCTAGTGCTAGCTAGACGTTTTGGAGCCAATAAATCAAATTAATCAAGCTGGCGACAGAAACGAGCAAAACCTCCTGAGCGGCGTAACGCTCAGGAGGTTAAAACTTGTTTTAGTGCAATTTGCTGTGCTCATTTCCCACTAGCGTGCAATGATTTTTCACCGAACTTAATCACCAGCTTGGGCGATCCTTGTCGTGATTACGCTCCATTCCTGACAGCTACGGCACAAATGGCGGCCAGTGGGAATTGCTGCTTGCGCGATCTGTGGTGAAAGCACAAGCAACAATGGAAAGGGCCCTCATTTAGTAGTACACAAGGTTTGCACCACAGATTAACTTACTACAGCAATACATTAGCAAGGAAATGCTTTCTTTATGATCAAAAAAAGAAAAAAAGCAACAAAAACTGTGTGGATTGGTGCAGCGTCCAGCCACAATCTTCCAGTTTAATATGTGGCAGTTTACAAGCTCGGAACAATATTTGTTATGTAGCTCACATCTTGGAGTAGCCTTCTCTGTTCCTAGCAATTTGAGTCACACATGTCATACAATATTACTGAGGTGGGAAGGCAAGGACAGTAACACTGTGTATCCCTCCGGAGACCAGCCACCATTATTTTCATGTCTTCACTGAAGCTGCTTAGGGGCTAACACATCCCTAATTAAGGCTGTGTACAGTTATACGGCTACTTTGCAGCCTCTTCTCCCACGGGCCCAAGCGTAAAAGTTCACATATCATTTATTAAACAATAGAAGAAGTGTATATGTTTTTAACATTTTTTTTTATTTATTTCATAATTCAGTCTTAGACTCGTGACTGTAACAGAAAAAGGGCATTAAGCCGTCTCATCTAAAAACAAAATAATAAAATGATGTTCAAGGGTTAGCATGGCAGTGGAGGTCAACAGAAATTCTAAGCAGTATGATATGACAGGAAATCAGCAGGGAATCAGGATATAATAGAGAGAGACTGAAAATCCAGACTCACTAGGGAGGATAGAGCAGCTGAAATGACTTCTGCTACACCTTGTGATGCTATACCTCTGCCATGGGGTTCAAATATGTGTCAGCAACTTCACACGTCTAACCAAGATGGCAGACTGTAAGCCTAAGTGTACATGGATGCTTGTGATACCTTACACAGGAAACTGTAACTGTCTAATTTCTTGGAAGGGCACTGTAGGCGTAGGGACATATAGCAAAATGCAGTCATTTATTCAGGTACCATACACACTTTTAAGGTAGTTTTCCTGGTTTCAGTATAAGAAACACTTCCTCTATCTATATGTTGCTGTATATTGAATGTAACTCCGCCCTCCCAGTGATGCTTAGTCTAGGCTGATTAGCTATGCAGAATTTTCCCACGCCAGCATTCTGGAAGGGCAGGTATATTATGTACTGGTTTTGGAACTCTTAGGCTTCTTGCACACCAAGACGTTGCATTAGGTGCCACGTTAAGGTCGCATAACGTGCACCTAACACAACGTATGGTGCTGCAAGAGCCGACGGTAGAGTGAGCCGCGTTAGGCGGCTCGAGTCCTATAATGTCTCCCAGAGGGGCGCTGATTGGCCAGCGGGACCACATGATGCGGAGCGAGATACTCTGCATCACGTGGTCCCGCCGGCCAATCAGCGCCCGCCAATGCAGTGAATATTAAGTAGCTATGTGCGCGGCTACTGTAGCTGGCTCTCCCCGCCTCCTCTCCGCCCCCCACTGCGCATGTGCAAACAATCTAACGCGGCTATAGCCGCTCCAACGCCGTAGCATGCTGCACTTTGCACAGAACGTGCAGCGTTACATGTAACGCAACGTGGGCTGTGTGAACAGCCCACTTGTGTTACATTGCTGTGCGTTGGGGGAGCGTTACAGGCGCACTAACGTGCGCCTGTAACGTCTTGGTGTGTAAGCAGCCTAAGTGAACAAACATTCGACAGAGCTGCATCTGACAGAACTAAAGATGTTGCCCCCTGTGATAAGCATCAGAATGTAAATCAGGGTGAGGAAAGTTTTACCATAGGCAATCACTAACTAAACAATTTATAAATTAATAAAAGAAGTAATGCTAATATATATATATATATATATATATATATACCATTAACCACTTGCCGACCGCGCACTCATAACGCGCGTCGGCAAAGTGGCTCCTGGAGGACCAGCCACGCACATGTGCGTCGCCAGGTTCTCGGTGATTAATCAGCGATCGCGCGGCGGGAGCCGTGCGATCGCTGTGTCACGTGGTGCCGCCCCCTTGTGACTACAACCCGCCGGCCAATCCGCAGCGCCGGCGGGTTGTAACTTTTCAAATTAGCCACTTGAAATCGTATAATACAGTTTGTTTACCTAACAAACTGTATTATACTGCCTGCCTCCCCGCTGGTGGTCACACTTAGCGATCGACCACCGGCGAGGAGAGCAGGCACAGTGAGTGAATGCACCACACTCTTTAGGAGCCCCACAGACCCCCCGATCACCCGCAGCACCCATCAGACCCCCCCCTGTACACCCCTGCAGCACGCAGCTTAGACCCAACCACCCTCCATATCACCCATCAATCAATCCCTGACACCACCTGTCACTCTAATCAATCAGATCAGACCCCCAACTACCCCTTAGGGTTATCTGATCACCCCCCACCCCTTCAGATCTCCCCCCCCCTCCCTCCCCCCCTGTATACTGCATATCTCTATCTCCCTCTAATAGCCCACTGATCAACTGTCAATCACCTATCAGTCACCTGTCAATCATCCCTTGTCACCACCTGCCACTGCCCCACATCAGATCAGATCCCCCACTGCCCCTTAGGGACTTCTGATCACCCACCCACCCTTTCAGATCCCCCCGAGACCCCCCCCTGATCACATCAGCAGTCCATTGTTTACATCTTTTTTTCCCTGTAAAAACCCACTTATCACCCATCAATAACCCATCTATCACCCCCTGTCAACACCTGTCACTCCCATCCATCAGATTAGACCCCCAACTACCCCTTAGGGGTATCTGATCACCCACCCACCCCTTCAGATCTCCCCCACCCCTGACCCCCCCCCTGTATACTGTCTATCTCCCTGTAATCGCCCACTGATCAGCTGTCAATCACCTATCAGTCACCTGTCAATCATCCCTTGTCACAACCTGTCACTGCCCCACATCAGATCAGACCTCCAACTGCCCCGGGGCTTCTGATCACCCACCCACCCTTTCAGATCCCCCCGAGACCCCCCCCCCTGATTACATCAGCAGTCCATTGTTTGCATCTGTTTTTCCCTGCTGTAAACACCCACTTATCACCCGTCAATAACCCATCTATCACCCCTTGTCACCACCTGTCACTCCTATCCATCAGATCAGACCCCCAACTACCCCTTAGGGGCTTCTGATCACCCACCCCCTCAGATCCTCCCCACACCTTACTAGTGCATTGCTTGCGTATATTCTCCCCCCTGCCATTGTGTATCTTATCTCCTGTCTGTAAGGCTTGATTGTGCTTTGTTTGGCTACAATTGTCTCAATTGTACTGTGATTGGCATCGATTGTTGTGTGATTGGCTTCGATTGTCACGTAATTGGTTTTCAATTGTCGTGTGATTGGCTTCAATTGCCCTGATTGGTTTTGATTGTGCCAATTGCCCTCTGATTGGCTGTTTTGCCCTGTGTCTCGATTGTCTCAATTGCCCTGTGATTAGCATCGATTGTCGTGTGATTGTCTTCGATTGTCACGTAATTGGTTTTCGATTGTCGTGTGATTGGCTTCAATTGCCCTGATTGGTTTTGATTGTGCCAATTGCCCTCTGATTGGCTGTTTTGCCCTGTGTCTCGATTGTCTCAATTGCCCTGTGATTAGCATCGATTGTTGTGTGATTGGCTTCGATTGTCACGTAATTGGTTTTTGATTGTCGTGTTATTGGATTCAATTGCTCCTTGATTGGCTTTGATTGCGCAGATTGCTGTAATTGTGTTGTAATTGCCTCGTGATTGTTTTTGATTATTTGTGATTGCTCTCTGATCCCCCAACCCCCCCTCACCGTCACTATCCTAGTGATCTAAAAACAGTGATCAGTGAAAACTGTCACTTTTTTAGTATCACTAGTGGTAACAGTTAGGCCAGTTAGCTAGGCAAAAGGGTTGTTAGTGTCAGTTAGTGCTCAGCCCACTGCACCACAGTCACTAATTAGCGTCATCACTGTCGCTAATCAGCATTGGTACTATATAGTATCTGTAAGTGATCATTAGTGATCACAGTCAGATCTATATTAGGGTCACTAGGATCCACAAAAAAACTCAGTGTTTGCCCGATCAGACCTGATCGTTCGCCTGCACTGCGTTCAGCCCGCCCCACCGCAGTGACAGAAATTTATTTTTTCTGATCACTGCAAAAAACACTGTACACTAGCTGTGGCACTGTAAACAGCAGTTTTGATTTTTTTTTTAATCAAAACTCAGTGACCACAGCTTTCTACCTCTCAAGTACTCCATTTCGCTAGGTAGGTGCTCTTTTTCCTGGGTAGTCTCAGAGGAATACCTCCTAAATTTAGCAGGCCACCATGGCAAAAAAGAGGTTTTCCAATGAAGACATCTACAGGTACATGGACCAGTCGGATGAGGATGATTGGGTCGACTTATTCGACGAATCTTCTGGTTCAGAGTACGATCCTGTAGACAGCAGTGGCTCTCTGACCGATAGTTCCGATGACGAGGTTGAGGTCCCGGCTAGAGCCAGGCGTACCACACCCCATGTCACTGGACTGCAGGTGGCGGAAGATCAGTCTCAAGGGCAGCAGAGTGATGCTGGCGTTGATCTGATTTTTCTTGGTGAGGCATGCACCAGCAGCGCAGCATCTCCTGGACCTCTCAACAACAGTACTTCCGTAGAAGACCCTGGTGAAGTGGCGAACACCAGCCCGGAAGTAGAAACTGGTTCGGTGGTACGTGAATTAAGACCCGATTCGCAGCCACCAAGTAGACGGGCCCGTACTCCCATTGGTTTTCCAGAGGTGCTGGCAAACCCTGATTGGCATTCCCCTGATCCCGCCGCACCCCTACTGCCCCCTTTCACCGCCCAGTCTGGAGTCCAGGTGGAGACAGTTGAACTAGGATCGGCCCTAGACTTTTTTGAACTGTTCCTCACCCAGGATCTCCTTGACTTAATTGTGGCTGAGACCAACCGTTATGCCACACAATTTATAACTGCCAATCCGACAAGCTGCCATGCCCAGCCTTTTCAGTGGAAACCACTCCAAGTTTCCGAACTGAAAATTTTTTTGGGCCTTCTCCTCAACATGGGTATTACCAAAAAAAATGTATTGCGCTCTTATTGGTCTACACGCCAAATACATAACATGCCCGTGTTCTCTGCTGCCATGTCCAGGACGCGATTTGAGATCATCCTGCGCTTCCTGCATTTCAATGACAACGACACCTGTCATGAAAGAGACCACCCAGCTTATGACCGGCTCCACAAAATTCGGCCCCTCATAGACCACCTGTCATCCACATTTGCAGATGCTTATACCCCTGAACAGAACATCTGTGTAGATGAGTCCCTCGTACATTTTACCGGGCGCCTTGGCATCAAACAGTACATCCCAAGCAAGCGCGCCCGGTATGGGGTGAAACTGTATAAGCTCTGTGATAGGGCCACAGGCTATACATCTCGTTTTAGGGTCTATGAGGGAAAAGACTCAAAATTGGAGCCGGTCGGATGTCCTGACTACCTGGGGAGCAGTGGAAAGATTGTGTGGGACTTGGTGTCACCCTTGTTCCAGAAGGGGTACCCTCTTTATGTGGACAACTTTTACACAAGTGTGGCCCTCTTTCAGCACTTAAAGTTAGAAGGAATCCGATGCTGTGGCACCGTGCGGCCTAGTCGCCGGGGCTTCCCCCAACGGCTCGTTAACACCAGACTTCAACGGGGGGAGAGGGCCACCTTGTGTACCGATGACTTGCTCTCGGTGAAATGGAAGGACAAGAGGGACGTTTACCTTCTGTCTACCATTCACACAGACACGACAGTACAAATTACACGGGCAACAGAGGTCATTGAAAAGCCCCTCGCGGTCCACAGCTATAATGCCAACATGGGAGGGGTGGACTTCAATGACCAGATGTTAGGGCCCTATTTAATTTCCCGGAAAACCAGACGCTGGTATAAGAAAGTGTCTGTGTATTTAATTCAATTGGCGATGTACAACAGCTTTGTTCTCTACAGTAAGGCTGGGAGAACTGGATCTTTCCTTCAATTCCAGGAAGACATTGTTTCGGCACTCCTCTATCCAGAAGGTGCCAGAGCCCAACCCCCAAATGCAACTAGCCGGCTGCATGGAAGGCATTACGCCTACCCGATTCCCAGTACCCCAACTCAACGCAACCCCAGAAAAAGATGTCGTGTCTGCAGCAAGGCTGGAATAAGGCGTGACTCCCCCGTTTACTGTCCCCGCTGTCCTGACCAGCCTGGCCTATGCCTAGGGGAGTGTTATGAGAGGTACCACGAGAAGGCACACTTTTAGAACCTAGGGAACTACAGACACAGCAGTAGACACACAAGGGTCTCTCAGTGCTATTTCACACTGGCGCGATGCGTTAGGGCAAATTGCCTAGCAAAAGTCACACTTTGCGGTCCCCCCCTACGCCGGAAGTGCTTGACTTAACGCTAGTGCATGCCTACGTTACTGCGTGGCTTCTGCGGCAATTTGGGTCGGCCCGGAAGTCATGTTAGTCTACGGCGACGCAGTTAATTACTAGGCCGAATGCTACTCTTGTGGTATTCCCTGAAGATCTATTTTTGGCGAGACGGTGCGGCGGGCTCGACCGACCGGATAGGCCAGTATGCAGTGTGAACCCAAACATCAGGTTTTGAGAGATCCAAATACACTGGCCTGCCAGAAACCTCTCCTTTCACTTGGGACAGAATGCATAATGTACTTCGCCACATATCTGTGCGATTTGCACTTTGCACATTGACCCATGGGGGAGGAGAAGTTTATCCTCAGCTCGCAGGTAAAAAAAACAAAAAACAAAAAAAACAGGTAAGCAAAAAAGTTCATATTTGGTTACCAATATTATTGTTTGGTTTGAACATATTTAATAAAGTTTAAAAAGTTAATGTTATTGAAGTGCTTTGCTGCTTGCTTGCTTTTTTTTCTTTTTTTTTTTTTCTTCTTCTCTCTTTTTTTCCAACCGACCAATCAGCTGCAGCACTGATGATGCATCCTGACAGAAGCATTGCGCTTCTGTCAGGTTACACAAAATCGGTGCATGCAGCGCTGTAGGACGAGATTTCTCCTCCACAGTAAAAAAGATACGTTTGCCGAGGCATATGGGCCAAGGTGTGGTGTTGGGGATTCATATGCTTTGGCAAGCACTTTGTATCAAAAAAGAACTCAAGCAATGATTTCTCCATTCACATCGATCAATGTGGATGAATAAATCAGGATTGCCTGGGCATACGAGCTGGTGGGTTTGGATTTTTGGGGTGGCAGCTCCTATGTCCAGGCGGACGCCTTCCCCTCCTTTTTGTTTTGTTTTTTCGTTTTTCTTCTCTCTTTTTTCTATCCAGACCGACCGACCGACCAATCAGTTGCAGCACTGATGGTGCATCCTGACAGAAGCATTGCGCTTCTGTCAGGTTACACAAAATCAGTGCATGCAGCGCTGTAGGACGAGATTTCTCCTCCACAGTAAAAAAGATACGTTTGCCGAGGCATATGGGCCAAGGTGTGGTGTTGGGGATTCATATGCTTTGGCAAGCACTTTGTATCAAAAAAGAACTCAAGCAATGATTTCTCCATTCACATCGATCAATGTGGATGAATAAATCAGGATTGCCTGGGCATACGAGCTGGTGGGTTTGGATTTTTGGGGTGGCAGCTCCTATGTCCAGGCGGACACCTTCCCCTCCTTTTTGTTTTGTTTTTTCGTTTTTCTTCTCTCTTTTTTCTATCCAGACCGACCGACCGACCAATCAATCAATCAATCAATCAGCTGCAGCACTGATGGTGCATCCTGACAGAACATTGCGCGTCTGTCAGGTTACACAAAATCGGTGCATGCAGCGCTGTAGGACGAGATTTCTCCTCCACAGTAAAAAAGATACGTTTGCCGAGGCATATGGGCCGAGGAGCGGTGTTGGGGTTCATATGCTTTGGCAAGCACTTTGTATCAAAAAAGAACTCAAGCAATGATTTCTCCATTCACATCGATCGATGTGGATGAATAAATCAGGTTTGCCTGGGCATACGAGCTGGTGGGTTTGGATTTTTGGGGTGGCAGCTCCTATGTCCCTCTTTCTTTTCTTTTTGTTTCACATTTTTTGGCAGATATTTGTTCATCCACATTGATCGATGTGAATGAAGGGATGTTTGCCGTTCATTTTTCCTTTCAGCCCAGAATGCACTACCTGTATGCCCAATATAAGGAGTATAGCAGAAATACTGGCCATACATGTAATGATTGCAGAGGCCCTAAAATGCCAGGACAGACCCCACAAATGACCCCATTTTGGAAAGAGGACACCCCAAAGTATTCCGTGAGGTGCATGGTGAGTTCATAGAAGATTTTGTTTTTTTGTCACAAGTTAGCATAAATTGTTGTTTTTTGTTTTTTTTCACAAAGTATCCTTTTCTGCTAACTTGTGACAAAAAATATTTTTTTTTATAAACTCACCATGCCCCTCATGGAATAATTTGTGGTGTCTTATTTTTAAAATGGGGTCATTTGTGGGGTTTGTTAACTGTCCTGTCATGTCGGGGGGCTAAATTGTGAGCACCCCTGTAAAGCCCAAAGGTAGTCTTTGCACGTTGGGGCCCCTTAGCGCAGTTAGGCTGCAAAAAAAGTGCCACACGTGCTATCGCCGTACCCGGGAGAAGTAGACCAATGTGTTTTAGGGTGTATTTTTACACATACCCATGATGGGTAGAAGAAATCACTCTGTAAATGGCAATTTTTTGATTTTTTTTACACACAATTGTCCATTTACAGAGATATTTCTCCCACCCAATATGGGTATGTGTAAAAATACACCCCAAAACACATTGTACTACTTCTCCCGAGTACGGCAATACCACATGTGTGGCACTTTTTTGCACCCTAACTGCGCTAAGGGGCCCAGCGTCCAATGAGTACCGTTAGCATTTCACAGGTCATTTTGAGAAATTTGGTTTCAAGACTACTCCTCACGGTTTAGGGCCCCTAAAATGCCAGAGCAGTATAGGAACCCCACAAATGACCCCATTTTAGAAAGAAGACACCCCAAGGTACTCAATTAGGAGTATGGTGAGTTCATAGAAGATTTTACTTTTTGTCAAAATGATTTTTATTGGGGTTTTTTACCAAGTGTCATTTTCCGCTAACTTGTGACCAAAAATAAAATCTTCTATGAACTCACCATACTCCTAACGGAATACCTTGGGGTGTCTTCTTTCTAAAATGGGGTCATTTGTCGGGTTCCTATACTGCTCTGGCATTTTAGGGGCCCTAAACCGTGAGGAGTAGTCTTGAAACCAAATTTCTCAAAATGACCTGTGAAATCATAAAGGTACTCAGTGGACTCTGGGCCCCTTAGAGCAGTTAGGGTGCAAAAAAGTGCCACACATGTGGTATTGCCGTACTCGGGAGAAGTAGTATAATGTGTTTTGGGGTGTATTTTTACACATACCCATGCTAGGTGGGAGAAATACCTCTGTAAATGACAATCTTTTGATTTTTTTACACACAATTGTCCATTTACAGAGTTATTTCTCCCACCCAGCATGGGTATGTGTAAAAATACACCCCAAAACACATTGTACTACTTCTCCCGAGTACGACGATACCACATGTGTGGCACTTTTTTGCACCCTAACTGCGCTAAAGGGCCCAAAGTCCAATGAGTACCTTTAGGATTTCACAGGTCATTTTGCGAAATTTCGTTTCCAGACTACTCCTCACGGTTTAGGGCCCCTAAAATGTCAGGACAGTATAGGAACCCCACAAATGACCCCATTCTAGAAAGAAGACACCCCAAGGTATTCCGTTAGGAGTATGGTGAGTTCATAGAAGTTTTTATTTTTTGTCACAAGTTAGCGGAAAATGACACTTGGTAAAAAACCCCAGTAAAAATCATTTTCCGCTAACTTGTGACAAAAAGTAAAATCTTCTATGAACTCACCATACTCCTAATTGAGTACCTTGGGGTGTCCTCTTTGTAAAATGGGGTCATTTGTGGGGTTCCTATACTGCCCTGGCATTTTAGGGGCCCTAAACCGTGAGGAGTAGTCTTGAAACCAAATTTCTCAAAATGACCTGTGAAATCCTAAAGGTACTCATTGGACTTTGGGCCCCTTAGCACAGTTAGGGTGCAAAAAAGTGCCACACATGTGGTATCGCCGTACTCAGGAGAAGTAGTACAATGTGTTTTGGGGTGTATTTTTATACATACCCATGCTGAGTGGGAGATATAACTCTGTAAATGTACAATTGTGTGTAAAAAAAATCAAAAAATTGTCATTTACAGAGATATTTCTCCCACCCATCATGGGTATGTGTAAAAATACACCCCAAAACACATTATACTACTTCTCCCGAGTATGGCGATACCATATGGGTGACACTTTTTTGCAGCCAAACTGCGCTAAGGGGCCCACAGTGCAATGACTACCTTTAGGCTTTACAGGGGTGCTTACAATTCCGCACCCCCCAAAATGCCAGGACAGTAAACACACCCCATAAATGACCCCATTTTGAAAAATAGACACTTCAAGGTATTCATTGAGGGGCATGTTGAGTCCATGGCAGATTTCATTTTTTTTTTGTTACAAGTTAGCAGAAATGGAAAACTTTTTTTTTTTTTTTTTTTGTGATAAACTGTCATTTTCCACTAACTTGTGACAAAAAATAAAATCTTCTATGAACTCACCATGCCTCTTAGTGAGTACTTTGGGATGTCTTCTTTCCAAAATGGGGTTATTTGTGGGGTATTTATACTATCCTGGAATTTTAGCACCTCATGAAACATGACAGGTAGTCAGGAAAGTCAGAGATGCTTAAAAATGGGAAAATTCACTTTTGGCACCATAGTTTGTAAACGCTATAACTTTTACCCAAACCAATCAATATACACTGAATGGTTTTTTTTTTTATCAAAAACATGTTTGTCCACATTTTTCGCGCTGCATGTATACAGAAATGTTACTTTATTTGAAAAATGTCAGCACAGAAAGTTAAAAAAAATCATTTTTTTGCCAAAATTCATGTCTTTTTTGACGAATATAATAAAAACTAAAACTCGCAGCAGCAATCAAATAGCATCAAAAGAAAGCTGTATTAGTGAGAAGAAAAGGAGCCAAAATTCATTTAGGTGGTAGGTTGTATGAGCGAGCAATAAACCGTTAAAGCTGCAGTGGTCTGAATGGAAAAAACAGCGCTGGTCCTTAAGGGGGGGTAAAGGCTGAGTCCTCAAGTGGTTAAAACTCATCTTCACATAAAATGAACAGCGTGACAGAGTAAGAACATGGGGACAGATATGTAAAAGGTAGGATGAACTCTGAATACAAAGTACTAGATGATACTAGATAATATACTCCACAAATCAAATACAAATAAAAAAGACTAAACAAAAAACTAACATATCTTTGTATACTACTTACATCTGTCTAATATCTAGTAGTAGAGATGGACAATGGCCTCAATTCACTAAGATCATGTTGGAGATAGTAAGGCAAGAGAAAACGTACCACCACACAGTGAGAGAGTTATCTCATCTCTTCATTCCTTACGTTACCTCCTCTGTAGTTAATTTACCTCTTCTGTAGTTTTTTTCACACTCAGTTAATAAACAGTCTTTCTAACTGTGGAGTTATTTTAAGGAGTGTAGAGTTAACTTAAAGACAGAAGAGTTAACTTTAGGTTTGCCCGAGGTAAAATGTTTTCTGAATAGGACATGCCTCATCACCATGGTGACCACTCTAGAAACGTTATTAAAGACAGGAGATAAGCTTAGAGAATTGAGGCCAATGAATGAGATGCTATTTTTTTCTGACTTTTCTGACTTGCATACAAATTGACAGGACATGCATTTGATTGGCCTAAGAAGAAGAAGTCAAGAGCCCAGATAGTGTATTATCTCTATAAAATCAATGTAATTGGTATATATATATATATATATATATATATATATATATATATATATATATATATATATATATATATAAATAAGCCAAGGGATGAGCAGCCAAAACCAAATTTTATGCAATACTATGCAAAGCATGCACGCAGCACTGGAGAACCCCAATCTCCATAAGAAATATATAAATACAGAGGGTGCTGCAGCACACAACAGGAAAACAGTGACAGGGGCTCTTGGTTACGCTTTAACGCGTTTAAGCTCACCAACTGCGCCAAAGTGTCCCCGATCTGGTGAGTCCTACTCTAACCAGGCAAAAAGGCTAGTTTTTATCAGCGTTATACTGGGAACCATGCCAAAAGCCCAGGGGTCAGCTAAATGGGAGAAATGAAATTAAAAACACCTCACCTTCTACTAGCTACTAACTGAACTATGAGCACCGCTGGCGCAGTTGGTGAGCTTAAACGCGTTAAAGCATAACCAAGAGCCCCTGTCACTGTTTTCCTGTTGTGTGCCACAGCACCCTCTGTATTTATATATATATATATATATATATATATATATATATATATATATATATATATATATATACACACACACACGCATTTATGCTCACAAGGTTAGGTCACCACCAGTAACCACTAATATGACAGGTGGGGACATTAGACTCGACCCCATTTGGATTAAGAACATCGCTCTCTCCGTAGAAAATAGAAAAATATGGCAACACCCCTCCACCCAGGGTGGACTCATTAATTGAACAATTTTGAAATCGAGGCACCTGTACAGGGTCAAATCATTAAAAGCCATTTAAAATAGGGAGGTTGTGGTGGACTTACCTCCAAGTAGACTCAACAACCTATATTCACTGAGAAATAATTTCTTTATTCAAAGGTACTCCACAAGTTATGCAATGCATTTCCCGGCTAACATCCTTCTTCATCAGGCAATAAAAAGGAGCTTATCTCAGTCCAAACAGATATGAGCACACCCGGTGCGCTACCTAGCAATCTCTATCCTCTACTTGAGCTATGGATTGCACCAAACCCAATGCTGGGCAGGACCCAAAGGATAAAGGATTCTGATTGTGGTCAGCACTGAACATGTATAAAAATCATGTGTACCTCTCATCACCCTGTTCTGCCTGCAAAATCTGTCCATTTCTCACTCCTCTTCTATTTAACTTTTTGCATGAAGTTAATGGAATGGATGATGGAAGGGAAATGCTTTATTATGCACTAGTGTTGCTCAAATACCCCTTTTTAAAATTCGAGTTTGGTCGAATTCGAATAGTAAATTATTCGAGGTCAGTCGAATATTCGAGTCGAATAATTTTTACTATTCGATTCGACCTCGGACTTCGAGCTCACTATTCGATTCGGTATTCGAGCTAACTATTCGAGCTGACTATTCGAATTGGCCTTAAATAGCTTCCAACACTTGTTTTGAGGGTGAATGATGCAAGAAACCTCTTTTTTTCCAAGTAACAACAGCAAGTGATTATGTGGGGATGTTCCTTTAAAAAAAAAATGTGGAAAGAGAAGTTGTGTCCTTAATTTTGTTCAGTAGTGTTACTGTATATACTTCTTCTTCTTCTTCTTCTTCTTCTTCTTCTTCTTCTTCTTCTTCTTCTTCTTCTTCTTCTTCTTCTTCTTCTTCTTCTTCTTCTTCTTCTTCTTCTTCTTCTTCTTCTTCTTCTTCTTCTTCTTCTTCTTCTTCTTCTTCTTCTTCTTCTTCTTCCTCTTCCTCTTCCTCTTCCTCTTCCTCTTCCTCTTCCTCTTCCTCTTCCTCTTCCTCTTCCTCTTCCTCTTCCTCTTCCTCTTCCTCTTCCTCTTCCTCTTCCTCTTCCTCTTCTTCTTCATCTTCTTCTTCTTCTTCTTCATCTTCTTCATCATCTTCTTCTTCTTCTTCATCTTCTTCATCATCTTCTTCATCTTCTTCTTCATCTTCTTCTTCTTCTTCATCTTCATCTTCTCCTTCCTTTTCAATATCGTCTTCTTCTTCTTCACGTATTTCTCTTTTCAATTTTTTTTTTAAAGAAATGCAGCTATTTTTGAGCGTAACAAATAGCTGGTGGGCGCACGCATGTTGGAAGCGCCATTGTATGTGCTCCCTGGCAGTGGAAACACAAAGACAGCAGGAGGTAAATTCAGCAGCAGGAGGAGGAGGATGAGTGTGTGGCAGCAGGCAGTCAATGAGGCAGGCAGCTCGCCGTGACATAATAGCCCTGGTACCTAGCGGTGATACCAGGGCTGTAAATAAACACAACAGGAGGTCCCAGACAGCGGTCGTGCAGCCCACATTGTGTCCAATACACAACTGGGACAACACAGTTTTCAACCCGGGCACCTCAGAAAAATTAAACCTTTTTTTTTTTTTTAATGGTTTGTTTGGTTTTTGGTTTTGCAACCAATATAGCTATTGTTTGACGTAATAGCTGGTGGCAGAGTGGCAGCAGAAGGTAAATCATCTGTGTACCCTGGCAGTGGGAAACACAGACAGACAGCAGCAGCAGCAGCAGCAGGAGGAGGAGGTATGGAGGAGCAGTGTGAGTGTGGCAGCAGGTAGGCAGCGTGACATAATAGCCCTGGTACCTAGCGGTGATACCAGGGCTGTAAATAAACACAACAGGAGGTCCCAGACAGCGGTCGTGCAGCCCACATTGTGTCCAATACACAACTGGGACAACACAGTTTTCAACCCGGGCACCTCAGAAAAATTAAACCTTTTTTTTTTTTTTAATGGTTTGTTTGGTTTTTGGTTTTGCAACCAATATAGCTATTGTTTGACGTAATAGCTGGTGGCAGAGTGGCAGCAGAAGGTAAATCATCTGTGTACCCTGGCAGTGGGAAACACAGACAGACAGCAGCAGCAGCAGCAGCAGGAGGAGGTATGGAGGAGCAGTGTGAGTGTGGCAGCAGGTAGGCAGCGTGACATAATAGCCCTGGTACCTAGCGTTGATACCAGGGCTGTAAATAAACACAACAGGAGGTCCCAGACAGCGGTCGTGCAGCCCACATTGTGTCCAATACACAACTGGGACAACACAGTTTTCAACCCGGGCACCTCAGAAAAATTAAACCTTTTTTTTTTTTTTAATGGTTTGTTTGGTTTTTGGTTTTGCAACCAATATAGCTATTGTTTGACGTAATAGCTGGTGGCAGAGTGGCAGCAGAAGGTAAATCATCTGTGTACCCTGGCAGTGGGAAACACAGACAGACAGCAGCAGCAGCAGCAGCAGGAGGAGGAGGTATGGAGGAGCAGTGTGAGTGTGGCAGCAGGTAGGCAGCGTGACATAATAGCCCTGGTACCTAGCGGTGATACCAGGGCTGTAAATAAACACAACAGGAGGTCCCAGACAGCGGTCGTGCAGCCCACATTGTGTCCAATACACAACTGGGACAACACAGTTTTCAACCCGGGCACCTCAGAAAAATTAAACCTTTTTTTTTTTTTAATGGTTTGTTTGGTTTTTGGTTTTGCAACCAATATAGCTATTGTTTGACGTAATAGCTGGTGGCAGAGTGGCAGCAGAAGGTAAATCATCTGTGTACCCTGGCAGTGGGAAACACAGACAGACAGCAGCAGCAGCAGCAGCAGGAGGAGGTATGGAGGAGCAGTGTGAGTGTGGCAGCAGGTAGGCAGCGTGACATAATAGCCCTGGTACCTAGCGTTGATACCAGGGCTGTAAATAAACACAACAGGAGGTCCCAGACAGCGGTCGTGCAGCCCACATTGTGTCCAATACACAACTGGGACAACACAGTTTTCAACCCGGGCACCTCAGAAAAATTAAACCTTTTTTTTTTTTTTAATGGTTTGTTTGGTTTTTGGTTTTGCAACCAATATAGCTATTGTTTGACGTAATAGCTGGTGGCAGAGTGGCAGCAGAAGGTAAATCATCTGTGTACCCTGGCAGTGGGAAACACAGACAGACAGCAGCAGCAGCAGCAGCAGGAGGAGGTATGGAGGAGCAGTGTGAGTGTGGCAGCAGGTAGGCAGCGTGACATAATAGCCCTGGTACCTAGCGTTGATACCAGGGCTGTAAATAAACACAACAGGAGGTCCCAGACAGCGGTCGTGCAGCCCACATTGTGTCCAATACACAACTGGGACAACACAGTTTTCAACCCGGGCACCTCAGAAAAATTAAACCTTTTTTTTTTTTTTAATGGTTTGTTTGGTTTTTGGTTTTGCAACCAATATAGCTATTGTTTGACGTAATAGCTGGTGGCAGAGTGGCAGCAGAAGGTAAATCATCTGTGTACCCTGGCAGTGGGAAACACAGACAGACAGCAGAAGGGCAGTACACAGCAGCCCACTGTAGGTGTAAAATGTGTGGCTGCAGGCGACGTAATAGTCAAAGTGAACCAGGCTGGCTTAGCGAGCAGGAGCCAGGAGGTGGTAAAGGGTGGTAAGGCACATTAACGATGGTTCCGGCAGCCAGTTCATGTCCCCCTCTCGCCGACAACAGGGGCCAGGAACTCGCCTTCCACCCACGCCTGGTTCATCTTGAGAAACGTCAGTCTGTCCACAGACTTGTGAGACAGACGTGAGCGTTTCTCGGTGACCACGCCACCAGCTGCACTGAAGCAGCGCTCGGACAGCACGCTGGAAGGGGGGCAGGACAGCACTTCCAGGGCGTACTGCGCCAGCTCGCTCCAGATCTCCATGCGCTTGACCCAATACTCCATGGGATCAACAGGGGCATCGCTGTCAAGCCCGCTGTACGACCCCATGTAGTCAGCCACCATGCTGGTCAGGCGTTGGCTGTGACCGGAGGAGGATGCTGCTGCATGCATCTCCTCTCTAGTCACTGCTGCCGGAGCCTCTACAGTCCTGTAGAGCTCGTGGCTGAGAGACAGCAGGTCTGTGGGGCGCTTGCTGCTGCTGGATGCAGGCACCTGCTGCTGCCTCTGTGCTGGCTGCTGGACAGTGGGGGTGGAAGGCTGGGGGAAGGCTTCCTCCAAGCGCTCAACAAGGGCCTGCTGCAAGCTCCTTATTTGTTGCGCTGGGTCTCCTCCTGCAGGCGGCAGGAACTGGCTCAACTTCCCCTTGAGGCGTGGGTCCAACATCATGCTGATCCAGATGTCCTCCCTCTGCTTCATCTGGATCACCCTGGGATCCCTGCGCAGGCACGTCAGCATGTGCGCTGCCATTGGGAAGAGGCGGGCCACGTCTGCTGGCACATCGACGTCAGTGCTGTCCTCATCCTCCTCCTCTGCCGCCTCATCCTCTCTCCACCCCCGCACCAACTCAGCTGCGCTGTGCTGATCCCCCTCATCAGCAGCCAGGTCAGGGACCTCCACCAAGTCCTCCTCCTCCTCCCCCTCAGAGGTGGACTGCGCAGCTGGTTGCCGCTCCTGCTGGTCCAAGGCTGCCGCTCCCTGTTCCAGCAAAGCATCGAGGGCCCTGTTCAGCAGAGAAACCAGGGGCACCCACTCGCAGACCATAGCATGGTCCCTGCTCACCATGTTTGTGGCCTGCAGGAAGGGAGCCAGCACTAAGCACACCTGCTGCATGTGCCTCCAGTCATCATCGGGGACGATGGACGGTAAGTTGCTGGTCTTGTCCCTTCTCAGAGCTGCGGAAATAGTGACCAGGGCAAGGTACTCTTTGACAGCGCGCCTCTGTTCAACCAGACGCTCCAACATCGCCAGGGTGGAGTTCCAGCGAGTCGGAACGTCAAGGATCAGCCGATGGCGTGGCAGATCCAGCTCCTTTTGCACGTCTTCCAGGCTCGCACAGGCTGCAGCCGAGCGCCGGAAGTGACGCACAACATTCCTTGCCGTTTCCAGCAGTTCGCCCATCCCCTGGTAGGTGCGCAGGAACTTCTGCACCACCAGGTTCAGCACGTGGGCAAGACAGGGGATGTGGGTCAGGTTTCCCCTGTCTATTGCGGCAACCAGATTGGCCCCATTGTCGGCCACCACCTCTCCGACTCTGAGGCCTCTGGGGGTCAGCCAAATCCTCTCCTGCTCCTGGAGTTTGGCCAACACATGGGTTGCCGTCAGCTTGGTCTTCCCAAGGCTGACCAAGTGCAGCAGCGCTTGGCAGTGGCGGGCCTTCACGCTGCTGCTGAGGCGGGGGGTTTGGCCAGGTGTGCCGGAGGATGGCAGAGGATCGGAGGAACCTGCTGCAGTTCCCCTGAGCCTGCGGGGTGGCACCACCCACTGTGTTGCTGCTGCTGCTGTGCCCGCTGCTGCTCTCCCATCCTCACCCCCTTCCACCAAGCTGACCCAGTGGACAGTGAAGGACAGGTAGCGGCCTGTCCCGAAGCGGCTGCTCCAGGAGTCCATGGTGACGTGGACCCTTTCACCAACCGCGTGCTCCAGCCCTCACTCCACATTGGCCATCACAAAGCGGTGCAGTGCAGGAATGGCCTTGCGGGAGAAAAAGTGTCTGCTGGGGAGCTGCCAGTCTGGGGCTGCACAAGCAAGCAGCGCACGAATGTCGCTCCCCTCCTGCACGAGCGTGTACGGCAGGAGTTGGGAGCACATGGCCCGTGCCAGCAAGCCGTTCAGCTGCCGCACGCGACGGCTGCTGGGAGGCAGAGCCCTAACCACCCCCTGGAAGGACTCGCTCAAAAGGCTCTGGCGTGGCCTTTTGCTGACACGGGAATCAGCAGACACAGCAGAGGAGGCCACTGAGGACTGGCTGCCAGAACAAGCCTCAGTGTCGGCGGCAGGAGTTGCAGAGGGGGGAGGAGCAGTGCGTTTCCGCACTCCTGCTGGTGCTGCTGGAGGAGCAGGAGGGCGGGTGGCTGCTGTTGCTGCTGCTGCTGCTGAAGGCTGTGCAGTGATGGGTGTGGTGCCACTGCCAGCACCAGATGCCTTCAGCCTCTGGAACTCCTCATGCTGGTGGAAATGTTTAGCCGCAAGGTGGTTGATGAGCGAGCTGGTGCAGAACTTTAAGGGGTCTGCACCTCTGCTCAACTTCCGCTGACAGTGGTTGCAAGTGGCGTACTTGCTGTACACAGTGGGCATGGTGAAATATCGCCAGATTGGTGACTTAAACATCCCCCTACGGCATGGAAGCGCTGCTGCCTGTCTCCCTGTGGTGGTTGGGGGGGGGGGCTTGGGGGGCTTGGGTGCGGCTGGTGGTGGTACTGGCTGATGCTGCTGCTGCTGCTGCTGAGCCTGAGACACCAGCAGGGTGTGGGACGCTGCCAATGCTTGCAATGATGCGCCTCCTTGCAAGGCCCACAAGCGCATCCTCCTCCTCCTCCTCAGAGCTGCTGAGGACGACATCCCCTGGAGGTGGTGGCACCCAGTCTCTGTCTGTCACCGGGTCATCATCATCCTCCCCCTCCTGAAACATGTCCTGCTGGGATGAGGACCCCCCAAACTCCTCTCCTGATGCATGGATGGGCTGCTTGACTGTCGCCACAGTCTTGCTGTCCAATCCCTCATCCCCCAAAGTGCCCATCAGCATCTCCTCCTCAAGATCGCCAACAACAGCAGACAATTTACTCATGATGCCTGGGGTCAAAAGACTGCTGAATGACAGGTCGGCGAGTGACGGTGAACTGGCCTCCTCCCCAGACCCTGCTGGGCGGCTGCTGCGAACAGGGGTGGTGGTGGTGGTGGTGGTGGTGGTGAGGGTGGAGGCCTCGGATGCAGAGCTGATGGCGGGCTGCTCATCCTCCGTCATGAGTTGCACCACAGTGTCTGCATCCTTTTCCTCAATGGGACGTTTCCGACCCGGCTGGAGGAAAATGGGAGCAGGTGCTACACGCTGCTGCTGCGTCTCTGCAGCGTGAGTTGCAGATGCTCCTGCTGGGCGGCGCCCAAGGCGTCCACGGCCAGTGGCTATGGGAGGAATGTTAGCCACTGACGCTGCTGCTGCTGCTGCGGAACTGTGCATGGTGGCGCGCCCGCGGCCGCGGCCGCGGCTTGCCACAATGCTGCTCCCTCTCCTCCTGATTCCCTTGCTGCCCTTCCCCTTGCCCAAACCGCGCTGGCTGCCACTTCCAGACATCTTCAATGTTTTGGTGCGTATAGACAAAAGTTTTTTAAAAGGGCGGGTGAAAAGTGGGGTACTTTAATGGAGTGGGTTGGTTGGTGAGGTGACTGAGTGAGTGTCCCCTAGTACAGTAAGTAAGTAGTAACAGTCAGGAAGTACAACTAGCAGTTACAATAATCAGTAGTAATCACAAGTAAATTTAGTGTGTGTACACTCAGACAGTGAGTGCACGCACGCAGGAGCTAGTAGCCTATGAACACAGTGACTGAGTGTCCTAGACTCCTAGTACAGTAAGAGTAAGTAGTAACAGTAAGTAGAACTAACTAATTACAATAATCAATCAGCGATCAGAAGGAAATAGAGTGTGGGTGGTGTGTGTACACTCAGACAGTGAGTGACCGCACGCAGGAGCTAGTAGCCTATGGACAGTGACTGAGTGTCCTAGACTCCTAGTACAGTAAGAGTAAGTAGTAACAGTAAGTAGAACTAACTAATTACAATAATCAATCAGCGATCAGAAGGAAATGGAGTGTGGGTGTGTGTACACTCAGACAGTGAGTGCACGCACGCAGGAGCTAGTAGCCTATGAACACAGTGACTGAGTGTCCTAGACTCCTAGTACAGTAAGAGTAAGTAGTAACAGTAAGTAGAACTAACTAATTACAATAATCAATCAGCGATCAGAAGGAAATGGAGTGTGGGTGGTGTGTGTACACTCAGACAGTGAGTGACCGCACGCAGGAGCTAGTAGCCTATGAACACAGTGACTGAGTGTCCTAGACTCCTAGTACAGTAAGAGTAAGTAGTAACAGTAAGTAGAACTAACTAATTACAATAATCAATCAGCGATCAGAAGGAAATGGAGTGTGGGTGTGTGTACACTCAGACAGTGAGTGCACGCACGCAGGAGCTAGTAGCCTATGAACACAGTGACTGAGTGTCCTAGACTCCTAGTACAGTAAGAGTAAGTAGTAACAGTAAGTAGAACTAACTAATTACAATAATCAATCAGCGATCAGAAGGAAATGGAGTGTGGGTGGTGTGTGTACACTCAGACAGTGAGTGACCGCACGCAGGAGCTAGTAGCCTATGAACACAGTGACTGAGTGTCCTAGACTCCTAGTACAGTAAGAGTAAGTAGTAACAGTAAGTAGAACTAACTAATTACAATAATCAATCAGCGATCAGAAGGAAATGGAGTGTGGGTGGTGTGTGTACACTCAGACAGTGAGTGACCGCACGCAGGAGCTAGTAGCCTATGAACACAGTGACTGAGTGTCCTAGACTCCTAGTACAGTAAGAGTAAGTAGTAACAGTAAGTAGAACTAACTAATTACAATAATCAATCAGCGATCAGAAGGAAATGGAGTGTGGGTGTGTGTACACTCAGACAGTGAGTGCACGCACGCAGGAGCTAGTAGCCCATGAACACAGTGACTGAGTGTCCTAGACTCCTAGTACAGTAAGAGTAAGTAGTAACAGTAAGTAGAACTAACTAATTACAATAATCAATCAGCGATCAGAAGGAAATGGAGTGTGGGTGGTGTGTGTACACTCAGACAGTGAGTGACCGCACGCAGGAGCTAGTAGCCTATGAACACAGTGACTGAGTGTCCTAGACTCCTAGTACAGTAAGAGTAAGTAGTAACAGTAAGTAGAACTAACTAATTACAATAATCAATCAGCGATCAGAAGGAAATGGAGTGTGGGTGGTGTGTGTACACTCAGACAGTGAGTGACCGCACGCAGGAGCTAGTAGCCTATGAACACAGTGACTGAGTGTCCTAGACTCCTAGTACAGTAAGAGTAAGTAGTAACAGTAAGTAGAACTAACTAATTACAATAATCAATCAGCGATCAGAAGGAAATGGAGTGTGGGTGTGTGTACACTCAGACAGTGAGTGCACGCACGCAGGAGCTAGTAGCCTATGAACACAGTGACTGAGTGTCCTAGACTCCTAGTACAGTAAGAGTAAGTAGTAACAGTAAGTACAACTAACTAATTACAATAATCAATCAGCGATCAGAAGGAAATAGAGTGTGGGTGGTGTGTGTACACTCAGACAGTGAGTGACCGCACGCAGGAGCTAGTAGCCTATGGACAGTGACTGAGTGTCCTAGACTCCTAGTACAGTAAGAGTAAGTAGTAACAGTAAGTAGAACTAACTAATTACAATAATCAATCAGCGATCAGAAGGAAATGGAGTGTGGGTGGTGTGTGTACACTCAGACAGTGAGTGACCGCACGCAGGAGCTAGTAGCCTATGAACACAGTGACTGAGTGTCCTAGACTCCTAGTACAGTAAGAGTAAGTAGTAACAGTAAGTAGAACTAACTAATTACAATAATCAATCAGCGATCAGAAGGAAATGGAGTGTGGGTGTGTGTACACTCAGACAGTGAGTGCACGCACGCAGGAGCTAGTAGCCTATGAACACAGTGACTGAGTGTCCTAGACTCCTAGTACAGTAAGAGTAAGTAGTAACAGTACAACTAACTAATTACAATAATCAATCAGCGATCAGAAGGAAATAGAGTGTGGGTGGTGTGTGTACACTCAGACAGTGAGTGACCGCACGCAGGAGCTAGTAGCCTATATGAACAGTGACACTGAGTGTCCCTACGGGTACAGTAAGAGTAAGTAGTAAGTAAGTACAAATAACTAACAATAATCTATCAGTAATCAGAAGGAAATAGAGTGTGTGTACACACACAGACAGTGAGTGAGTGCACACACGCAGGAGCTAGCTAGTAGCCTATAAACAGTGACAGTCAGTGAGTGTCCTACTCCTAGTACAGTATAACTACAATACTATTAGTAAAGGACAGCAGAAATACTGGTATAGATGAGAGAAATAAATAGAGGACAGCTGCCCACAGAGGCAAGGCCCCCCTGAGGCCTAAACCTGTAAGCTTGCAGCAGCTGCCTGTCTCTAATGTAACACACAAGCTACTAACTAAAATACAATGTCTATCTAACTAACAACAATATAGGTGTATATGGCAGGTGTAGGTGAGCAAAAACGCTAGGTAAATGATCACAATAGAGCACTTGCTAAGCCAAAGCACAAAGGAGCAACTCTCTCTCTGTACAAGTCTCAGGCAAGCATGGAGAAACGGAACATGGCGGCCGCTATTTATAGGGTAGGGGCTGGCCAGGGTCCCCCTCTGTGATTGGCTGCCGTCAGAGGGCCTGGGAGCCCTCTGATTGGCTCTAAGGACATCAATCTGGGCTATGACGCTATTCGAGCTCGGTACCGAGCTCGAATAGCGCCGGGTTGCTCGAATAGCTCGAATAGTGAATGGGCTATTCGAGTGTACTCGGATAGCCCATTCGAATAGCTACAGCTATTCGGAGCTCGAATACCGAGCTCGAATAGCTGAAAAAGAGCTCGAATATTCGAGCTACTCGAATATTCGAGCTCTGCTGAGCACCACTGTTATGCACTGAACTGAATGTAACTAGACAGGATATAGGATAAGACTCTGTAGAGCTATAGTGTTACAGTGCTGGCCGCAAAGATTGAATCTTTCCCAGTTGCAGAGAGGATGTGGTTTAGGGATGCTCATTCAGATTTCGCGGAAATGCAATTTCCGAAATTCCGATTAGAAATTGCATTTCCGTATCGGAACGCGGAAATCGGTACTACAAGTGCGGTAGGTGGATTTCCGCCGGAAATCGTGGAAATTTCCGCCGACTTTAACATCAATTTTCTCAAAAACTGTAAGGTCTTTTTGAAAACTTTTTTGCATCTTGTTCACAAGATTCAGTTTAATAAACTCTGAAAATGTGGTGTTTCTAGGACTTATAGGAGCTTTGCTATTAACCACTAAAGTCGGTGGATTTTTACTGTAATGTAAAATGCAGAAAATCTGCATTATCCGATATGTGGTAATTTTAAGCCAATCAGAAGACTCAGAATGAATAAACCAATCAGAGAATGGTGATTTAGATGGACATTTCCGCATTCTCTGATTGGCTTATTCATTCTGCGTCTTCTGATTGCCTTAAAATTACCGCATATCGGATACTGCAGATTTTCTGCATTTTACATTACAGTAAAAATCTGCCGAATTTAGCGGTTAATAGCAAAGCTCCCAAAAGTCCTAGAAACACCAAATTTTCACGGTTTATTAAACAGAACCTTGTGAACAAGATGCAAAAAAAGTTTTCAAAAAGACCTTATAGTTTTTGAGAAAATTGATGTTAAAATCAGCGGACATTTCCACGCATCGGAATGCGGAAATTGGTAGCGGAAAGCGGAATCGGTAGCAGTAGCGGTAATTGGCAATGGCAGGATGCGGATTTACCGTGGAATCGGAAATTGGCATTTCCGACCATCCCTATGTGGTTATCATGGTTATTTCTAGGACTAGTGAAGCAAAGAGATCAAACCATTTTCAGTCCTCACAATAAATACAATGTTCAGTCCTCACAATTAAATACAATGTTCTATTAAAACATACCTAATTAGAAGGATATGGAGGCTGACATATTCGTTTCCTGGTTGTCCTGCTGATTCTCTGCCTTTAATAGTTTTAGCCATAGAACCGGAACATGCAAATCTGATTGGATTTCCTGCATGCTTGTTTTAGGTGTGGGATTCAGATACTACTGCAGACAAATAGATCATCTGGACTGCCAGCCAACTAATATTGATTAAAGGGAAATAAATATGGCAGCCCCCATATGTCTCACTTCAGGTTTTTTTAAATGTGTATTTAAAAAAATGCCTGAACTTAGAATATGAAATCTCCTAATAAGATGTTTATTTTTTTTAAACATTTTCTCTACAATGAAATCAGTGTTTGATCTTGGTATTGTAATATTTTTTTGTATTTGCTGTAAAAAAAATCTCTTTACCAAGAGATATTTTGGATAAAAGACACATTATAATGATAAATGACTTCTTCTGAAAACAGTAAATATGTTGTAGAGCTCTTCCCATTGACTGGAGAGTAATACCCCATGTCTGAGTGATGATTTGTTTCTATGACTGCACTCTGTGGGAATATCAAGTGAAGATTCCTGTAATTTGGCCACTAGAGGAATGTCTATAGACTTTACAGTTGCTGTAAAAAGATCATTGTTCTCTCTACAGCAACTGATGAAAGAAAAAAAAACTACCAAAGAAGAGCGTAAAAGTTTAAGTATAAAAATAATGCAACAGTCATTCAAAGAAAATGTAATAATTAAAAAAAAATTCAAGAGGCATGTAAGCTGCTGCACAGCCGGCGGGAACCAGCATGGATAAAGTCAGCATGCCGGCAAGTTTGTTGCAATCAGGCTGCTGCCTGTAATTTAATTGTAAGCTTGCCCAAAACAATAAACAAAACATAAAATAAACATCAGCCGTCTGGCTCCTGTCTGCCTCACTTAGAAAACTGTCTAATGCTGGGCATACACGGGTCGATGCACCCTTATCAATCGAGCCGCTGATGGCTCGATTGATAATTTCTGACAGGTCCGATGACCCGCCGGATCGATTCCCTGCTCGATCCCCGGACAATAGTTGGGAGTCGAGCGGAAGATAAGGAAGTGCCAGCGGGGACAAGCGGGAATCGATCCGGACAGCGGCGGGGACGAGCGGGGATGCTGCGGGAGTCGATCCGGCAGCTAATCGAGCCGCCGGGGTCGACCCGTTTATGCCCAGCATAACTAACAAAACAAAGCAGTTACAGTCACTTGTAAGAAAACAGGGCAACTTATGCTAGGTACACACTATGAGATGTTATGGTCGATTTACTGTCAGATTGATGATTTCCAACATGTCCAATTTGCTTTCCGATCGATTTCCAATTCTTGTTAACATAAATTGATCGGAATGCTCGGAAATCAATCTGTAAGCAAATCAGACATGTTGGAAGTAATCTGACAGTAATCTGACAGTAAATCGACCATAAAATCTCATAGTGTGTACCCAGCATAACAAGAGAAGAATCTTTTCCCAGCTCTTTCCTCACAGCCTTCAGACACAGACTGCACACACAGAGCTGCTGTGTCAGGCCTGCTAGTCTAATTAATTCACCTGTGTGAACCAGGGAGAGAAAACTCGGACTGGCTCCGGGTTGTCAGGGAACCCAAGCTGCTCTTCCCTGACCGGCTCCAGGACTCTTAACCTGGCTTTTCTTTTGACCAAAAGCTTCAGGAAAGAAGCAAGCCTGAATATTTCTGGAGCCTTTTTAACCCATAAAGTGCCAGAATCTTGGTGCAATAGATAGTCCATGCAGCACCCTCTCTGTGAAACACTGTGGCACCCTGTCACAGGCACTAAATTAATCATGTAATACAAAGCAAGTCATGTAAAGCAAAACAACTGAGCACCTGTAAATCAAAATATATAAAATGAACCTCCCATAAAAGGAGGTTCCTAAAAGAGTGTGCTGTTGGTGGGGGTGATCCTTATTACTTACCTACAGGGGCTGCTCTTCTTGCCTCCCACCCATGTGGGATATGTCATCTTCCCCTTGAGAGACAGCAGTTGCAGAATTGTGCCTACAACCACCATCATACATACCGAGCGATGTAGTATATCTCTGTATGGAGCAGTGTGAGGTGAAAAGAAGCTTGCACGTTCCTATCACCTCAAATTGCAAATGCTCAATTCACTAATTCTCATACGTTTTTTTCCAGTAGATCATTTTTCATCTGTTTAAAAACACTTTTCAGCTCTCTGCAATTGAAAAAGTACCAAAAGGCAGGCGAAAAAGCATTATCAAAAGTACTTTATTGCTTGTTGGGGGCTTGCATGGCACTTTATTGATAAGGTGTTAAAATATGACCTAGGAGATACCTTAGAAGAAAAAAGTGAATTGAATAAGGGAAATACTGACCTTCATCCATTCATCTTACAAAATCAGGAGTATTTAATCAACTGCAACTCTACATTATTTACCTCACTTTGTGCAAGAGCTGCTTTTGCAATGATTTGGGAGGGCTGAATGATATTGCTGTAGAAAAGATTATTGTGTCTTTAGTAGGAGCTTTTTTATCGTTTGTTTTTCTAGCTACGTAAGCTTTGTAATACCAGTAGATCTCAATCGGGAATGGGATATTTCATAATATTATGATTTTTTGTGTAGTTGTTTTGGATAATTTCTTCTGGTTGGTTTGCCACTGATCCTAATTAATAACCATATTTACTTAAACAATAGTGACTTATGTATCTATGCTTCACACAAGATAATTCAATTGCAAACTTAAAATAAAATTACATGTTTCATTGTGATGATACATTTGATATTGATATAAATGGATTTAAATTAAATCTACTTAAGTAATTTCATTATGATTAATTAAGCCGTTTGCTATATTTATATCCATGAACGTCATTGTTCTCAAACATTTAATTTAATAACTTATGCATGTAGGCTGAAATATATATATTTTTATTTTACATCACAATTAGCATGTAACCATTACCTGCAGTGGGGTGTGTTGCATTCTCCTGATTGGTCAGTGACCTGACTAGGGGTTCAGCTTCAGGACCAAGTCAATCTACATTCGCCCAGGAATAGGGCTGTTCGAAATCAGTATGTTTTTTGTCTCAGGGCACTCTGTAATTGTAATGGAGCTGTGAACCTCCTCAGAGTCCTCTGTCTCTACTCTGAGGCCTGTACAAAATCTTGCATATTCCCTTGTCAGCCCCATAGAATGTCCTTACCAGCAGCATAAAAAGTCTCCCTCCTTTATCCCTTTTAAAGTGTTGTGCAGAGCTGTGGGAGTCTTGCCATGTCTTTTTTTTGTCTGTACTTGGAGGCTGTACAATCACTTCCCAGTCCAGAAAACTAACTCCTAATTTTTCCCCATTACCTTTAATGGTGTTCAGATTTAATGTTTGACCACCCTGTAGAATTTGGACATATTCAATCAAATGGACAACAATCCAAACAAAGAGTTATTCGACCAACACTAGACCTGATCATTCATAATTCATAAGTTATTCTGGTAATATCCACATTCAGTGATCTAAAGTGATACATTAAATGAGTATCTTCTTGCTCAAATTAATACTTGTAAATGTCTTCCATTTTAGGGAAGTAAAACTGTTGTTTTTTGTTCCTTGTGGCCCTCTACAAAAATCATACCAATTTTGGTCCTCCATGATTTATCTGGGCAATTAGTACCACCTTTACCTTGCAGATCTATCACAATGTCATGCCAAATTGCCAATCCATACTTTAAATCTGGTATAGAGGTCAAAACAGTTTGTAAGCCTGAAGTTGGATTATATGATTTTGTAATTAATGCAATTTAGGTAGGCTGTAAACAAGTAGTTCTAGTCTGTTATTTTAATGACATATAGTAACATTTTTCATATTCACTTACTTGTCCTATCAATTGTGCAACCCTCACATTCTTGTCTCATCACACCAATACCCCCAGATGGCCATTTGGCAAGTAATAACTTGCATAGGTCTGGCATAGACCGGTTGCTAAAGTAAAGAAATAGGAGTGACTCTATGGCATTTGTTTGTTAATGCATTCCACAAAGCTTTCTTTAACCAGATTAGACAACTCAGTGACTGGTCTATGTAGCATTGACACTTTGTCACCACATGGTTAAAGAGGGACTCCAGCCTAAACAAACATACTGTCATTAAGTTACATTAGTTATGTTAATTAAAATAGATAGGTAATATAATCTCTTACCCACACTGTTTTAAAAGAACAGGCAAATGTTTGATTTCATTATGGCAGCCATCTTTTTGGTTGAAAGGAGGTGACAGGGAGCATAAGACACAGTTCCAACTGTCCCGGGTCCTGAGTACCTCTCCCAGTTGCTAGGCAACGTGAATATCAACATAGGAAATCCCATCATGCTCTGTACAGCATCAGGGAAAAAAAGCCTGGGATTTTTTTCTTTGATGGGTGAAGCTTAGCTAAAAATGCAGCTAAAAATGATGCTTTGGTAAGAAAAACAAAGTTCTGATGCTGTGAAACTGTTAAAGAAACACCAAGCCTCTTCAGTTCTGCTGAGTAGATTTTTAGTCCAGAGGTTCACTTTAAGTTTTTGAAATGACTGAGCTATATGTACATCTAATGTTGACTGTATATCTGCGTATGTCTATATTTGAGTATGAGGTATTACTATCAGTCTAACATTTTTTCCTGCATTTTTTTCTATGTACCGCTCCATTGTGCCAAACACAATTCCGGGCCTGACCCAGTCTTGCTTGGCGAAATAAAATGATTCTGATTCTGATTCTGAAAATCAGCTGCCATCAACCTTCAATTACCTCCATTTACCATTGAATCCCTAGCTATCCCACAGATGTTTTAATTTAAAGTACCCTGAACCAGAAAATGTTTAACTTACTTTTCATTCTGATTTATGTGCGGTGATGTGACATATGTCTCAGCACCATCTGCACCTTCCAGCGCCCCCCTGTGGCCCTTGCTCTGCTCAGCCATAATCTCCGACGTCGAATATTGGTGGGGAGGAAGTGGTAGTTGCCCTCCTCTCTGCTCTCTCTCCACTCATGGTTCCCAACATCAGCGTGTTTAATGGCACACAGCACAGAAGAGCTGTGCCTTGTGTGGGCTTATCGTTCTGAGATCAATCTCCAAAAGCCCACGCAAGTCGCACATGAATTAGAAGTAAGTTAAACATTTTCCGGTTCAGGGGTATTTTAATGACCAACTCTATTATCACAAACTGAGCTTCTGAGCTTCCAGGCACACACCATTACAGTGCAAAAAAAAGACCCCAAACAATTATACAGGAAAAACAACTAACACATTTACAAAGATAACTTTAATTATGACAATTCATTTACATGGAAGAGACCAAAATCGAGAAACCCTTATCCCCTTACAAATCAAATCATCATGATAATTTCAATCATTCATTTTGCTCATAGGCCTTTGTTAAACCCATTCAATCTCATTACAAAATAATTTTAAATTTAGGTTTCTTTTTAAACCCTTTGGGAACAATTAATTTCATTTATCTACCTAAGCACATAATTTTAGTAAAAACACTTTATTGAAATCCCCTCGATGGGGACAGAAATCCAGTTAATAAATGCCCTGAAATATTAGACCACACATTTTAACATTATGTCATTGCAAAAGAATAGAAGTCTATCTGGATTTTTTCATTTTATTTCATATTTCCCCAACATATTCCATATTTCTTAACTTAACTCTGCCACTATTTTTTTTTTTTTTACATTTTTCATTTCAGATGCCCAGTATGGTTTATTTGGGGTAATCACTTATAATTCACTGTGTTCTGGTCCTTTAACATCTACTTTCTTCTTTAGTTAACTCTCTCTGTTATTAAAAACATCTTATACACTACTTATACATATTTTTTTAAATGCAAACAAGACTATTTTGTACATTTTAGTCCCTCTGCTAAAACCATCCAACAAGGGACAATTGTATCACACCTCCAGAACCTTTGAAATGCAATGATACGTCTCAAATCATAGCATTTCAGGGGTTCTGGAGATGTGTTTTGGCTTTCTGTGACAAAAAGGGACACTTTGCATATTCAGCAGTGATGCATTGTTGGAGACCTCATATGCTCACTCTAACTTGACTAATTGCAAATACCTTCTGTTTTAAGAAGTCACATTTCTGTTTTCCTTCTCACACAATCCAATGTGCATGAAAAGCTTCCAGTGAATATTAAAATTCAAGTCACTAGAGCTTATTTATGGAGAAAATTAAAAATCTTTCCAACTTATAACTTTTGTAGGGCAATATACAGGTACTTTCAAAAAGGCATGGCTTATAAATGTTATTCTAGTTAATTGTTGGACCCAGAAAAACTCTGTGAAGTTCACCTTAGAACAACTTGACCCGTATGCAATTAACTTTTTCTCCTGAGTTTTCTCCTAGGAGATACATTCTTCACCTTCTCCAGCCTGCTGATCACCTGACACCTAACGGATAAACAGTAACCAGCACAACTGTCATCTTTATGTTTACCATTTATCTACATCAGTGTTTACTTCATCTTACATCTGGAAATATGCCTGAAGAAGGGGACTAGATCCCAGAAAGCTTGCACCATTTAACTCTATCAGTTAGCCATTAAAAGGTATTATTTTTTTACAAAACGTTGTTTTTTTCTACCTATATCACCTTCTCTTTAGAATACATTTTCGGCATTTTGCAGTTGAAAATTATCAAAAAATTGACAAAAGAAATACTATCAAAATGATTTTAAAGGGAAGGTCCAACCAAAATAAAAAAATTAGTTGCACTTACCTGGGGCTTCTACCAGCCCCATGCAGCCATCCTGTGCCCTCGTAGTCACTCACTGCTGCTCCAGTCCCCCACTGGCAGCATGCCACCTCAGAGGTCGTCGGGCCGCATTGCGTACATTTTTACGCATTCCAGATAGTGCAGGAACATTAACACATACATTTTACGCGTTAGTGGATCAATGCATAAAAATGTACGCATTGAACCACTAACGCGTAAAAATGTATGTGTTAATGTTTCTGCATTAGCGTGAATGTATGCAATGCGGCCCGCTGACCTCCGAGGTCGGCATGCTGCCAGCGGGGGACTGGAGCAGCAGTGAGTGACTACGAGGGCACAGGATGGCTGCATGGGGCTGGTAGAAGCCCCAGGTAAGTGAAACTCATTTTTTTTTATTTTGCTTGGACCTTCCCTTTAAGTATGTTCTTGTTTGCTGATGGTTTAAATGGCTTATGTTGACAAGGTGGGAAAATATTACCTAGGAGGAAACTCAGGAGAAAAAGTGAATTGCATATGGGCCCTAGTATCTACAAGTCACATCCAACATTTAACCAAAAAAAATCCAAAAATGTTTAATAATAGTTATGTTTAGTGTTTAAAAGTACAGTCTAACATTTCTGGGTAATGTACCAACTGATGGAGAAGCTAATCAATAAAGCTTATTTATAAAGAGACAGGTTTTATTTCAATGCATTAAACGTTTTTGTCACTAAAAAAAGTTCTCATTGACAACCTTTTTCCCCTATCAATTTATAAAACAACTGGAAAATGAGTAACCTCTATTCACAGGTATATTACTGCTTTGTGGCAAAGAGTGACGTACAGCACTCCTGGCCTGGGCAGGACATTGGGCAGTTTAGAATGGAAATAGGTTTCCCCCTTCTTCACTCTATTAGGCCACAATTATGAATTAGAAAGTGGTCAAAAAAATAATACTCCTCTGATTCACTTTAAAGCAGAGCACTATTCCAGCAATACAAAATTCCTGGAAAGGAAGATCCTCAATTTCAGCATTAAACCTTTAAAGTAAACCAGAGGTGGAAATAAACTGATGATTTAACTTCAGGTATCCTTTAGGTTGAAAATGTCAGCTGTTTAGGAGTCTACATTTTACTAGTTGACAATATATTTATGAAATAAATAAAACATATCAGCATTGCATAGGTGATCCAGCATTAAGGATATAGGTACAACTTCATATGTAGCAATGAACAGAGGCGCCAAAAGTATACGATTAGATTAAATGAGCTTAAAAACCAACTTAAATGGCAAAATTGAAGGAGGAACTGATGGTCTTACCTCCCTCAAGCAGACACGACAACGACTACGATTCAGACAGTCAAACACATTTATTAGGAACTTCAAAAAGAAATGCAACGCGTTTCGCAGAGGCGCTTAATTTGAATCCTTGTGCAGATTGTTTGATACTCCTCCCTATATTGCCTGATGAAGCGGGGTTGAACCTGCGAAACGCGTTGCATTTATTTTTGGAGTTCCTAATAAATGTGTTTGACTGTCTGAATCGCAGTCATTGTCGTGTCTGCTTGAGGGAGGTAAGACCATCAGTTCCTCCTTCAATTTTGCCATTTAAGTTGGTTTTTAAGCTCATTTAATCTAATCTTATACTTTTGGCGCCTCTGTTCATTGTATACAATTTTGAGTCCACCCTTGGTGGAGGGTTGCTACCATTTCTTCCTGTCTACAGAGAGCGACTTCTTAATCCGGAGTGGGGTCAGGACAATCTCCCCACCTGCCTTTACAGTGGTTGCCTGCTGGTGACCCTGACTTGTGAGTATCTAGCAATACAAACTTATTGCCACCTTGTCCAGTACGAATTACACTATTGGGGCTCTTGGTGTTCCCTGTTTTTATCTCTTTTCATATGTAGCAAGTTGGAAAAATACTACCCTCTCATCACATTCAGGATAGAGATCAATAGGTGAATTTGTTTTCCTTTTCTTTTTGTATTGAAATCTAATTTCTGTCACTTTACAAACAGATAACAACAACAACCAAATATTAGTTATCCTCCTTAGTTTGGAAGATTGTTAAAAACCTGAAAACACTTACTAAACATGCATTGATCATTTTTATTACGGTATGTATACATGTGATAAAGAGCCAAACTGATGAAAACTTTGACACAAATCGGTTGGTCTAGTAAGATTCTTCTGAGTTGGGGAAGAGAGAACACTGGAGAACATTACTAACCCAGGATTCGGAAACATAAACTGGTTGTTTTTTTTAATTGTTATTTTTTTAAAGCTATCTACTATCAAGTAGCACAGATTTTCAAACTCCACCTGGACCATATCAGAACCTTTTTTTTTGTTTTGTTTTATAGTACTGGTGCTTTAACCACTTAATGACAAGCAGACTTATAAAAAAAAGTCCTGCTAGAGGCTATTAACGGCACCAGGACGTTTTTATAAGTCAAACAACGCTGCTGCAACAACTGTGCGCATGAGATTAGTGAAGAAAAAAAACACCATAGAAAAAAATACACCTTTATTTCCAAATAATATATTGTCACCATACTTTGTACTAGGGACATAATTAAAATCTTGTGATAATCAGGAGAAATAGGAAGATAAAATGTGTGGGTTTTATGTACAGTAGCAGTGTTTATATTAAAACTAAATTGGAGAAATAATGTATTTTTTCATTTATTTCCTTGTTTTTCCCTTTAAAATGCATAGAAAATAAAGTAATTACTGAAAACAAATAATCCCAAAAAGCCTAATTGGGGGTGAAAAAAACAAGATATAGATCATTTTATTGTGCTTAGTAGTGATTAAGCTATTGGCAAATGAACGGGATGAGCACTGAAAGGTGAACATCACTCTTGTCTGTTATGGTAAAATAGTCACAAACAGCAAGATTAGGCACTGAGTAAAAGTAACATTTTACTTTAACCACTTAACATCTCAGTCGTTTTCAGCTTATGCATCCGAGCAATGTTCACCTCCCATTCATTAGCCTATAACTTTATCACTACTTATCACAATGAACTGATCTATATCTTGTTTTTTCCGCCACCAATTAGGCTTTTTTTGGGGGGTACATTTTGCTAAGAGCCACTTTACTGTAAATGCATTTTAACAGGAAGAATAAGAAAAAAAATAAAAAAAATCATTATTTGTCAGTTTTCGGCCATTATAGTTTTAAAATAATACATGCCTCCATAATTAAAACCCACGTAATGTTATTGCCCTTTTGTCACGGTTATTTCACCATTTAAATTATGTCCCTATCACAATGTATCGCGACAATATTTTATTTGGAAATAAAAGAGCATTTTTTCCGTTTTGCATACATCACTATTTACAAGCTTATAAAAAAAAAAAAAGAGAGAAATATTTCATCTTTACATAGATATTTAAAAAGTTTAGACCCTTAGGTAAATATTTATGTGTTTTTTTTTTTTATAGTAATGTTTTTTTTTTTTTTATTAAACATTTTATGTGGGCATTTTTGGGAGGGTGGGATATAAAAGTGTTTTATTTGGGGAAATATTGGTGTATTGTAATGTTTTTGGGCATTTACTTGTAGTTTTACTTTTTGGCCACAAGATGGCAATCTCGATTTTTTTTACATGACGTCACTCTAAGCGTACAATGTACGCTTAGAGGGACACAGCTTCAGAAAGAGCAAAGCTTCCGAGAGAAGCTGTCGCTTTTTCAGCGGGGGAGAGGAATCAGTGATCGGGCTCCATAGCCCGATACATTGATTCCGTGGCTACCGACTCCACGGCCGGGAGTGCGCGTGCACGTGCGTGATCGGCCGCGGGAGCGCGCGAGAGTGTGCCTGTTCTCCTTGACGTTTTTATACGTCAAGGAGGACAAAGTGGTTAAAAAGGCAACATGCCTACAGAATAACCACAGTGACAGCTTTCTGTTTCTTGTCTTTTTCAAGGCATGAAGCTATTAGTACTTAGGCTTTTACTCGAGCCTAAGTACTTATGTCACTTTGTACTTGGTACAGTCATGTACAGTGTAGTCACCAGTTACAGTGATTACAGGCTTTGGCACAGTAACATCCTTGATACATTTGTGCTCCCCTACGCCTATTGTTGGCACTTTATTAAATATAGGCTGTTGTGGGATTATTACAAATGTGTTTTTGGTGTGGGAGCTCATGTATGATGACAATTATGCAACTACTGAATTACTAATCATCATTATGTTCTGATATGATTCAAATCAGAATTGCCATATATGCCAGTGATGATTGATCTCATAAACTCACCGTGCACAGTAGAGAATTTCCAGCTCCCTCGACTGCAATCTAAAGTACTACCAAGAAAAGGAACTGTCAGCGGGAGAAGGTCAGCTGAACTAGTTAAATCTTAGCACTACCCTCTGACCTCAGTATCAGACATAAAAACCTGTTTTTCCACAGTCATTGAAGATGGGTAATAAAGGGGATACATGGGGGCTCAAAGGGGATATCACTACTAGTAGCAAATGTTTGAGAGATAAATAAGCCTTCTACTGATATATACTAACTGTTACCTCAGCTTACTGCTAGTAATGAGTTTAGGTCTTCCCTGAACTGTTAAACATGGAGGTTACCATCTTTAATTCTATTTCACAAATGTCAGTTATCTGACTGTCATACTGATCTTCTGGCTTCTCACACACCCAACACAAGCATATAGCTTGTTGGGCTGGGACATCTGATCTGTATACTGTACTAATTGTGAATCAGTGATCTAGAAAAAAATTATAAAAGGCAAAAGTCAGGCATGTAGCATTTTTAGAAGGGAGTTAGCAATGACACCACCCACAATCCTCTGAGTTCAGTTTTTCTTTAAACAAAACAATTAGAGTTTAAAAAGTAAATGCAAATGTAAACTTTAATAAAGAATGTTCTACCATCTGTGAAAGCTGAAGGAATAGAGCCTTAGCACATGATTTATCAGGACAAACATTGGAGCCTTGCTGTTGCTGGACCGAGTGTGGAAAATGCAGGTGCTGTCATCACCCTGCCAAGGCCCACCATCTTTCAGCTCTTAGTCAGGGAACAATCACACAGTCAGTACCTTCAGGGTCTAAGCCAGGAGATTGTTCAGCAGCTGCAAGTTCTTGATGGCATTTCCTATGAATTTGAGTATCGATTCTTTCTCTGCTTATCCTATTTATCTTCCTATGCTACACTTTTAGAAAAACACCAACAAGCAGAAAATACAAGAGATAATAAATATGGAGGCTTCACTTATTGTTCCTTCTAAAAAAATAAAAATGTAATTTGCCCATCGGCAGTCAATGTGGAGTTTGGACATTTGACCTGGACTGCATGCTTAAAAAGGACTGTAGACAAAAGACAGCTAGACAACCTGTGTTTTTTGTTTTAATATCACAAACATGGTAGCCTTTATCTCATTGCACAATGGGTAGAAAGAGGTGCCCCAGGATGTATATAGTTCTTGCATGCTTTTTAAAACAGTGGTTTTACCTCAGATGAAGAATAGGTTATAAAATATATTTATTGCACGCAAATGATGATGCATTTCACAGTCCTTACCCGTTTCTTCAGGTCAATATAAAGTGTTTGTTAGAAGAAAAATCATGGACATGGATCGCCTGTATTAGTTCTAATACAGGCTCTCCAAGTCTATGTTTTTTTTTCTTAACAGACACTGTTATATTTACCTGAAGAAGCAGGTAAGGCCCAAGAAATGCATTGTTAATTGTGTCTTAAAAATATTGTTTATAATCTATCGATTTATCTGAGGTAAGACAGCTTATTGTTTTAAACAGCATACAAAAGCTAAATACACCCTGGGGCGCCTCTTCCCATCTATCATATTATCTATCCCTGAGCTAGGGGTTCCCCCAGTGATTTTATTGAATATTTTTTTTTGCTTTGTTTGAAGAGCAACCAACCACATCTATCCATGTGGAGATGGATATCTCCACAGGCTGTCTATCGTGGCCTCTAGCAACACACCCTTGTAAGTAGCATTCTTATTGCTCTTTATCCCAGAGATTTCAAATGCTACACCATATTGGCAGTCCCGGTTTCTTGGTTTTTTTTATCTACTTTCTGGTTCTGGAGTTCATCTATAGAGAGCCTCTCACTGGATGCAACGACTACTAATTTATGTCATTGTCACTGCAAGTTACCTTCAACAAACACATAGTTGAAGTTTTATTCAGTTGCTTGGAGCTGCACAATTTTCCATCTGTCTTACCATCTGATTTCACCAACCTTAAATCCTGCCCACAATCAACCTAAGGATGTTCAAAAATGCATTTGACAGTCTTGGAAAAATGTCTTCAAACTTTGGGTGGTACTGCAAATTTGTAGGCAAAACAATTCCATTCAGTCAATAGGCAGATTTGAAATGTTAATAGCAAAGCCTCTGCTCATGTTATAGCCCCCAAATTTACCAGATATGTGTAGGAGAACAGTGACAACAAGAGAAAAATAAACAAAACGTTCCAAAAGACCTTTTTGTTTTTCAGAAAGTGGCAGTTAAAGTGACAGCAGACAAATAGGATTTTTGCGTTATAAACAATGTACAGAAGGCATCCTTAACATTAGAACATGGAGGTAGATCCTGAGATTGAAAAAAGGGTTGTGCTACCCATGAACTAAGCCCACTAGCAGCTTAGACTGAGTCATCAAAACAGCAGGAGACTGCATTGCTAGCTGGCATGATGACGTCTAGATTGAATGCCACCAATAAAGGTGTATAGAAGTAGCATAGTGATGTTGGGCTCAAGGATGAAGAACAGAGACAGAGCATGGATCAGTGAGAACAGTAGCAGTGTGTGGTCTCCGTAACATCAGTAACTGTCATCGAGAGATAGGTGTGGTGCATTTTCAATGCCACCAAGAAGTGTATAATACAAGTTGTGTGAATGGAGTGCTGAAAGGTTACAAATGCAAAAGGAGGAGGAGTTGGCAAGCCCTGAGATGGCAAATTTAAATTCAGCACTCACAGCTATTTGTATACTACAGTAAAGTGCAAAATCAAGATGCTACATAAAGTCCTCTTGGACTTAAAGCCCTGAGACGGAGCATAGACTGCATTGGTAACTAGAATCAAGAGCTGAGTGTAGTTGCATCCAGTATATGCAGAGAAGGCACCATGCACAAGAGAGCTGTGTAGATAAATTTAGGGAGTGCAAATAGCCAAGACGTCTAGAAACAGTTCCACTTGCAAAGAGAAAGAGGCCTTGCACATCCCAAGTTAAAACTTCACTTTTAATTTACTTGTAGTAAAAACAGGCATACTTTACATATCCATATGGTAGAAAGAGAGGTACAGGCAGTATAGAGGGAGGTCGACAGCCGTTTCGCGCCGATTAGGTACAGTGGCGCATCATCAGGACAACCACCCCCTTTGATATCTCCCCTTATATAGGTATCACTTACCCCCAGAGGAGTCTGCACAGCAGCCGCCATTGCCAGGACTTGGGAGCGCCTGTCGCGTCTGGAGCGCACGCCGGCCGCCTCCCAAACTAAGACTTCCTCCCCGTGGAGTGCATGAGAGACCGGAAGTAAAAATTACGTCACATCCGGAAAGCGTCAAAAATGACGCGTTACGCTAAGTCAAAGCGTCCGCTATGACGCCTTTGATCTACAAAGTGCGCATATCCCACAGCTGTCCACCAGAGGGTAGACGGCAACCAAATAGCAAAGTATATAAATCCCGGGCTGTAGAGCCAACCCATCTGCTGACATCTAGTGGGCAAATATATTATAACTTCTAATGAGAACATCCTATACTTACAGCAGCAGATGGATTTCTCTAATTGTAGTTGAAATGGCAGCTGCTCATCAGACTCGACTATACATTGGATGAAACTATACAAATGTTGCAGATGTTAATCCATTTGTGAGTGTAGTTGCATCATCCTGTGATGAACGTATACAAAACAAAATAACGTTTATTTCACCCTTTTCTCCTGGCGGACTCAAAGTGCCAGAGCTGCAACCACTAGGACACGCTCTATAGGCAGTAGCAATGTTAGGGAGTCTTGTCCAAGGTCTCCTCACTGAATAGGTGCTAGCTTCCTGAACAGGAAGAGACAAAATGTGAAACCTGGTCACCTGTGCCAGAGGCAGAGCCCTTAACCTGTATACTATCCAGCCACAGTTATATACATGCAATGTTGGACAAGAAAGACAAGTGGATTATGGCACTCCAAAACAGTTGTTACTTTATTGAAGCCCAGTGCAGAAATTACAACAGAGCACAGAAGCTGCCCGTGTCATAAGCAAGCAATGTGACACAATTTGTTCATTAAAAATGAGACCTCTGTATTAATATTATAACTCATATAACTTTATAATACTAAACAACTTATTGAAAAGACCAGACCATAAGATCACCAGACACATTGTACTGAAAGTTAAATGAGCATAACATTGGAAGATTCCTGAACAGTACCACTTTATGGAACTACAATTACCATCATTTAACTTAATACATCACAATTTTTTAAAGTGCATTCATTTTGGCAAATGGAAACATTAAGGGATTTAAGACGAAGACAGAATGAAAGGATCTCAGTGCAAGCATGTTATTATGTTATTACATGGAAAGCCCTATAATAATAATGGGAGAACAAAAATCTCTTTTCCTTTAAAGAATTACATAAAGCGCTTTCTGATAGACTCTCTTTCCACAAAACATTATTGAAATATATTAAAGAGTTTTAAGGAAATTTGCAGGCTAATTTGCATCCGCAACTCAAGGAACTGAACCGGAATACATTGTCCAAAAAAATGTCTATTGTTATTCCTTATAAACTGGCTTTTTAGCTGAATATTCTCTTGAAGAGAACAAACTTTGGAAATCCTTTGAAATATAATAAGATTTAAGTGCTAATATTTAACATCCTAATTAGCAAATAGGACCTAATTTACTAAAGCACTTCAGGCTTAGGATTTCCAAAGAACATTAGGAATCTTCTAAAACTATCCTTGATTTTTTGTAAAGGGACTCCGAGCACCTCTCATGGGCATGCCTTTAAGTCAGACAACTTCCAACAAAGTCGTGCTATGACCCCTCTGGAGGAGCCTCTTACATTGGCCATGCATGTCACTTCCTCTTCCTGCTTTATTTAGTGACGCATTTCTCTAACAGAGAAGACAGGGGTGATCCGGAAGTTAAAACATAGCCAAGATGGAAGCCGCGGTTTTTAAATTGAGATCAAACAAAAACTATTTGGTGTAGAAAGGCTATTCAGGGATCAAATAAAAAAGGAGAGCACAAGCTACAGAAAGGTATACATCTTTAAGTACTTTGCAGTACTGGTCGGAGTCTTAAAGGCATTCCCATGAGAGGTGCTCAAAGTCCCTTTAAAAATTGTCAGCTTTTCAGGGGCATGGGTATGTGACCTTGGCCTGAATCATATAAGACTTTATCTTATTGCAACTGTAGAGATACAACGGCAATTGGATAACCATTAATTCAGCCACAATTTTTATTGTGCCCATACATCTAGTGATTTTTGCAGCCGATCGACCAAGAGACAGATTTCTCTCTTTTTGGAACTGATCAAAGAGAGATCTGTGGCCACCATAAATTGCAGGCCAATTCCCAATGAATTTAAGCATGAAATCTTTTAGGAATCATCCACCTTGTCGCCTCCAGCCACTGTCCCCCCAAATGAAGATGTACCCTTTCGGTGCCCATGCACAAATACTTTACCTGTGGGTGTCCACTGCTGTCTCTGCAACTCTTCCTTACACACCAGCAACCACATGGGGCATGTGTGTGAGGAAGAATGTGGAGACAGAGCCAGCGGGGAACACTGGCAGGAAATTATTCATGCAAGGTTACACAGGGGCACATTTTTCACTAGGAGGGACAGCGACAGTGGTACCGTCATGCTTGTCAACTGTACCGATATCGCATGCTGTCCCCATCGTGCACCCGATTGATCACGTTGGCCCAAGATTTTGCAGCATGCTCAATCAATGCATACGATCAATTTCGGCCCAAAATTTGTTGCATTGGCATGCTCTTGGCGCACCGATTTTCATCCGATTATAATTATTGAATCAGATCGGCCGCCAAGTCAAGTAATGTATGGTCACCTTTAGAATTCTGATTATGTTCTGAATTATATGCCCTGGAACGAACATACAGAATCAGCTTTTTAGTCCTGTGTATTACTGGGGGAAGGGGGGCTTTTATGAGGATCTGTTTGTTACTGGACACTGTCATGGTATGATGGCTGTTACTGGGGGCTAGTCTAAGAGTTTAGTCTTACCCTAGGGCCTTCTGACTAATTATGTTATTTTGGAGACATGACTGCCTAATTTTGTTATTTGAGAACTGTTTAACATCCATATGTTTACAATAACATTTATGACTGCACTATTGTCATTCAACAATCAGCACAAAAAATTGGGATCTCCATTTTCAAAGTTTGTATGATAATGAGATATTTGCCAATAGCTGGTCTTTTAGATGTGGTCAGTGGGGCTTTGTTAATGGCTAAATACATTGTAAAGCAATTGAAAGCATCAGAAAAGATTATTGCACAGTGCATTTTTCAGTCTGCTTACTATGGTAGATCCATGCATAGGAAAATCAACAGCTTGTACTTTCTTTCTGTAAGTAATGCTGTATTAAAGTTACTTTGGAAGTTTATGCATTGAATATACACTTTTTGAGCCAAAAAATATTGCAGTAGCTCTCGCCATAACTAATATCTCATGCTGGCACTTGGCACAGATTTTGCTCACGGAGTCATAACGCTGCACTCTTTGAGACAAGTACTGGTGGTTGGGCTAGAAGACAGATGACGAACACCTTGTGCTATCGGTCCATCTCTATCCTAATGGCTCCTTCTGTACATTGTAGATTCAGAAGAAGGATTTAGCAAACAGATTGTATCAGTACGAGATTGGAATATAGCTTGATGTTTGAAGATAGTTTCACACTGAGAAGCAGTTATGTCCAGAAATGAATTATGTCTATATGTGGGTACATATTTGTGTGGCTCTGCAAAGCCAGCGATCAAAAGTGAATGTGATGGACTGGTAGGCATAAAACTTTCACCTTATTTTCAGATATAATTGTGCCTTTCTAAAATACTATTGCATTTATCCTTCAAGCCGTTTTTGATTCAACTAAAAAAAAATCCTAAATAATTCTTTGTAGCATTATGGCAGAGTTAGTGCTCACTAACACTTTGCTCTTTCTAGCTTGTTGAAGCAGTCAGTATTAGCCCTGCAATTTGTGTTCATTCCATTTGGAATTCAGTAGGCACATAAACATGCTTGAAATGTTTTAAAATTAACTTTGATGAATAGTGCAATATTTTCTATGGTTTACTGCAGCTACTTTTTCTAATGACATGTGCTCCTTAGAAAGTGCACACCAAAAGAGCCCCCTGTAGTCTGTGGGCTTCCTCGATGTCTTTCCGGTCCTGTTTGTTCCGAAGCTAAAGCCCGAGTAAAGTCCCTGACTGAGCCAGTTGGGGACTACTGCGCAAGCATGCCTCTGACCGTGCGCCTCCTTGGTCACTGCCCATAGCACCCTTCCCTACTTAAAGGGAACCTGAAGTGAGTAAAATTATTTAAAATAAACACACAATGTAGCTGCAAATGTATATTACATACTAACCTCACCGCCAGTTCCTCTCAGAGGCTCACCATTTTCTTCTTACAGTGATCCCTTCCAGTTCTGACAATATTTTGTCAGAACTGAAATATACCAGTTGCTGTCAGTTATATATCAGCAGCTGTCAGTTACAACTGAATGTGCAAGGTAATGTCTATGTTTCCCTATGGCCAAGTTGGTGATATTACAGTTTAACAGTGTGCTGACCAGGAAACTGTTATGGGGTAATGGCCACTATGTAACTATGTAAAATGGAGGACAGAGAATTCCATCTATCACAGTGGACAAATGTGATGCATGAGAAGAGAAAGAGATTGATATTTAGGCTACACGGGAGGTAGGTATGACCTGTGTATGGTTATTTTGACATTTTATTTTAAGTACAGGTTCTCTTTAAGGGTGGAATGTTTCTTAATTTGATTTGGCTTGCAGTGAGTACTCTTCCTCCTCCCTCGTTAGATGCCGTACCTTGTGACCGCACCTTGGATCACACTCTGATGTTGCAGTCACTCCTCCTGACACTCCCTGGCTGGTCCTGGGACCAAAAATTTATTGGCGGGCCAGGTAAGTATACATGCGCAGGCGTGCAACTACCAGGCAGGTGGAAAAATGGTCCATCTCCACTAGTGATGATCGTAATCAGCTAATTACGATTATGCAAATTTTCACATACATTTTTGCAATTTCACCTATACGTAATTATGTTTTGTACATTTAACTGATTTCGTATAGTCATTCGTAATTTCGCATAAAAATTAGTGTAATTTTTGTGTAATTTTGTGCCGACTTTGGCAGTGAATAGTAAAGTCCCTATACACGCTATTGCTACCAAATTGCTACACATGTTAAGGAGAATAGTGGGTACAAGTAAAAAGAAAAACTTCCAAAAAGATCTTGTAGTTTTTGAGAAAATCGATTTTAAAAATGCAAAGAAAAATGTTTTTTTAAACTCCTTTTTCTGAGTTTAATAACCATTTTTCCTTCGCATTTTTAAAATCGATTTTCTTAAAAACTACAAGGTCTTTTTGAAAATTCTTTTTTGACTTGTACCCACTATTCTCCTTAACATGTGTAGCAATTTTGGTAGCAATAGCGTGTGTGGGGACTTTGCTATTCACTGCCAAAGTCGGCACAAAATCATGCAAAATTATGAAATACTACTATTACATACAAAATTAATTACGATTTTTCCTGAAATTTTGCATTACGCTTACGATGCATAATTGCGAATTTTGATGCAAAATTTTGGCCCACCACTGATCTCCACCTGTCTGCTGAAGTGTGACCACAGCTGCCAAGTGAGTGCCAATGGGGGGGGGGCAGGGGTAGACAGGGCCGGGTTTACCATAAGGCACTGTAGGCACGTGCCTACAGGTGCCTGATGATAGAAAGGTGGCTCACTCCTGAGTGCCTCTCTCCCTCCTACTCTATGCAGAGTCCTGGTGAGAGTGTAAATGAGAGGTTACTCACCCAGCTCTCGGCATTCCACTGGCAAGATCTCCTTTCAGTCAGGGGTACCTCTAGCAACTAAATACTGAGGTTTCTCTAGATACCTTATAGTTGGGGACCCTCCAGCCACTTAGTATTAGGTAGTCAGAGCTACCCTCTATATTAAGGGGCACCTTCAACTACCTATGATGGGCAAGGGAAGAAAGGAGAAGTGACAGCTGGGATAGCCAGCACAATTGCATTGCAGTTTGGCAGGGTTTTTTAGGTTCATGGAGGGCGGAGTCTAAGGTGCCAGGACATCTGTGCCTATAGGCCCCTGTGAGGTAAATCCGGGCCTGGGGTAGAGCCAGCCAGAACCACAGCAACATCAAGAAACAACCTAAGTATACACTATAGCTGCTATGGTCAAGACAAATACCATTTATATCATGCTTTTCTCCTGGCAGACTCAAATCACCAGCGCTACAGCCACTAGGACACACAGGACACACTCTGTAGGCAGTAGCAGGGTTAGGGACACTTGCCTAAGGTCTCCTACTAAATAGGTGCTGGCTTACTGAACATTCAGAGCCAAGATTCGACCCCTGGTCTCGTGTCAGAAGCACAGCCCTTAACACTATCCAGCCACCACAGTGATCTCTACACCCAGGGACTGAGGTGATACAGAGGTGGATCATCCGTGGATGGGTGGTGTTGCATAAGTCGTGCATCAGTAATTGAAGAGGAAGTAGGCAGGTCACTGGATTAAATGGTGGTGAATAAATCTGCATCCCTAAAGAACCCTGAACACTTGTAGCAACTTAAAAAAAAGAAAAACACAAGAAAACAGTCAATACTTCAAAATGATTTGTTTGGGAAAAAGGCCAAGGGCTTGATTCACAAAGCGGTGCTAACTGTTAGCACGCCTGTGAAAACCCCCTTAGCACGTCTAAACAAGCTTTTCACGCGTAAAACTTTATGCGTGCAAAACTTTATGCGCGAAGTGCCCATTAAAGCCTATGGGACTTACCGCGAGCATAGGACTTTGCGCGTGCATAACTTTGCACGCGATCTGATTGAGAAATCCGGTGCTAACCTACTTAGCACCCTGGTTAGCACGTCTAAAGACTTTAGACGTCCTAAGTAGGTTAGCACCGCTTTGTGAATTAAGCCCCAAATGTAAGCAGGTAAAACTGGCAGCTCCACATTGTGGTGTCTAGAGTGCTTTGTGAGAGCAGCTAAAAAAAGCAGGTCTTTCTAGTATGCAGTAAGAATTAAGCAAGAGGAAGACTAGCCAGTCATGTGGGTCCTATGCTATCTCATCAACTTGCACCATTTACCTGTCAGCATTCGTAGGAATCAACACATCCTCTCCAACCTCATACAGCAATGTGCCTGATGTGGCTAGGAGAGGTGAGCATTGGACATTTACTCAGCCTAGTAGAGATCTCTGTGATGATGATACTGTGGTCTGACCAAGCATATAGTCTGTAGTAGGAATGAGCAAATGATGCAGAACACATTGCCACTTCATAAAAGTAGTGTATACGTTTGTTCTATGTAGCCAAGGATCTGGCTTGTCACCTTTGGTTCACCCCAGATGACATAACAAAAGCAATTTCCTTCATATTCCATAAACCTTGTTGTAATTGAGTTAAATTATTGTAACATTCTAGGATCATAGTTTTAACATGTGAATCAGGTTTATACCATGTAGAGCTGTATTGGGAAGCCCAGGAGACTAGAGGGATATGTTAGCCCTTAGGGGAATGACAAGTCACAAGAGGTTATATCTGGTATATATCAATTTATAATTTCATGCTGGTGTTGTGTACAGTTTTTAAAGCATTGTGGTACAGAAATACTGATTTAGCCAGAATTACGTGGTGTGTTTGGTGGACATCTTCAATTTTCTAGCACACTCCTAATGCATCCTGCAGCTCTTTTTCATTAGGTGGAAAATCTTTCTGCCACCCTGATCATACAATTAGAATAAATATTGGATGGTTGTTTGAAACAGATTTGTTTCTGTGCAGATATCTAAATGCCTAAATGCACTGAGTTGCTGTCATGTCATTGGTTGATTATCTAGTTATTTGTTATCAATGTGTAATATACAACTTGTACAATTGTCTACTGCGTTACTGTGATTTTTTTTTTCATTGCTACTGCACATTAACCACTAAGGGCTCGTTTCCACTAGTGCGGTGCGAATCCCTGGGATTCCACCGCTGGCGAAATCGCATGCGGATGCGATTCCGCGTGCGTTTTTTGCCGCAAATTCGCATGCGATTTCGCATAGGCAGGGTCTATGCGAATTTAACCATGTCACTGCCTGACTCAATTTGTATTACTTTTCATGCGAATTCGCACGCGAATTCGCGGCAAAAAACGCACGTGCGTTTTCCCTATTAAATACATGGGCTGCGATTCGCCTGCATTCCTCACGCAGGCGAATTCTGCAGGCCCTACCGTGCAGAAAAATCCTGCACAGAAAAACGCACGAAAACAATGACAAGTGGAAACAGTCCCATCCACTTTCATTGCCTATGCGAATTCGCATGCAGGCCACGCATGCGAATTCGCCCTAGTGGAAACGGGCCCTAAATGTCCCCAGGCTTAACGACCAGGCTCTTTTTTCCTCAGCTGGGCTGTGCAGTTTTTTCAGCCTCCTGCACAGCCCAGCTGTGGAGCCCAGCGATCGGACTCACCACCTTGTTTTGTCCCTAAAGGGACATGCCGCCCGAGGTGTCTGATTGCTGTGGCAGGTTTTTTTTTCTCAGCCTGTATGAGGCTGTTTCTCCCATCCTCCCTCCTCCCTCCCCTTCCCTTCTCCCCTCCATGTTCTGTATTGAACAGGATGGCGATCCGTCCTGTTCTGCCTCTCATCAGTCTATGAGAGCGCGGCGATCCTGAGCCAATCAGAGGGTGGGGATCACCGATCTCGTACAGCGCTGCCAGAGACCGCAGCACTATACGGATGTAAACAAAGGGGATTTTTTCCCCTTTCATTTACAAACAGCCTGCTAGCTGCGCTCAACGGCTAGCAGGCTAATCGCGGAGCTCCGCTCCGTGAACGGGCAGGGAACGATCGCACATGTGAGCGGCCGTTCCCTGGGAAACTGCAGCTCCAGGACTTGACGCCAATTGGTGTTAGGCGGTCCTGGGGCTGCCGCCACGGTCACGCCCATCGGCGTGACACGGTCGTTATGTATTTAAGGCTACTTTTTCACTTTTCCTCATATTGTTCCTTAGTGGCAAGCACTAGCTAAAAGGTCCAACACTCAAAACTTATACAATCATATTCATGAAGCAACACATGCAAAAGGCAGCACATAGAAATGTTGATGATTCACTCATACTGTATTACCTAGATAATGTGTGTAATACACGCAAGTAGTGCAAAGTACGCGACACCAGCAATGTGCGCATTACCCGTGTGCTACGTAACTAGTGTAACATTTAAATTGCAGTGTGCTACCTGTGCATGGAAATTTTAACTCTACTTCATGAATATGGCTGATCCTCTGTCTGTCCTGAAGCAACAGATGGAGCATGGCTACAGAACTGACTGACTTTGCACCCAGTCCTTGGTCCCCAATCCTCACTAGCGATGATCGCAATCGGCTAATTATGATTACACAAACATTTTGCAATTATGGCCACATGTAATTATGTCTGCACTGTTCTGAAGAAGGGGACCCTGAGTGGCCCCAAAACAATTGTTAACTTAAGTGTTGACATGTGATCTGGAAATAAATTATGCTTATTGAGAAGCTGGTGTGCTGACCAATCATCTCTACTACTTGGATTACGTTGGGGTGTTGCTTAGCGCTCAAGGTCATGCACCCGAAGAACTACTAGGATAAGTGTGCCGCTTTGTACCTTCCTACTACTGCACATGTAATTATGAATAGGAAATTCAAATGATTTTGCATAATCAATTTGTAATTTTGCATAATTCCACATGATTTTGTGTAATGTTTTTGCCGGCTTCATCAAAATTGCTAAGTATGTTGAGGGCAATAGGAGGAACAAGTAAAAAAAACCAAAAACCTCATGATGTTTCAGAAAATTGATTTTAAAAATTCAAAAGAAAGATACTTCCTTCCTCCTCCACCAGGCTTGCTCTTGTGCTTCCCTAGTTTGTCCTTTCATCCAGACCTACAGATCAGTGTAGCAGCAGTAAGAGGGCTTACCTCTCTCCGTCTGGTCTCCCCGGTGCTCCTGCTTAAGCCACTAGGTGTCACTGTAATTTCTAGTCTCTGTCTTCCTCTTGGTCTCACATGCAGAGAAATTTAGACCAGGAGGAATGCAGAGAGGACAGTGACACCTAGTGGCTGCAGCAGGAGGACTAGAGAGACCAGATGGTGGAAGGTAAACTCCATGACTGCTGCCTTACTCATCTGCAGGCCTTGGAGGCATAGCCAGGGGAGCATAGGAGGGAGGCCTAGGTAAAGGAAGGTAGAAGTGCGGACTCCTCTCTCCTGCTGGGCAAGGGGATGAAGGGGTGTATGAAGGTAGGAAGGGCCCCCCTAAAAGTTTTACAGGGGACCCTGTCAGGTGTAGTTATGTCCCTGGATAATGTGTTTTTCTCTTAATGCCAGGGAACATTTTTTTTCCATTAAAGCATCAAAAGCTTTTCTGAAGCACCCAGGCCATGCAATTCTGTACCCTTGTACCCCGGATAATAAAGCACATCAAAATTCCAGAGCCCTTGGTTATTCACTTCCAGACAGAAACAAGTCATTCCTTCCCCATGTCACCATGCTTTGCAGACCAGTTATGGGGAAGCAGGAAAAAAGGGTGCCGGCAGCTAGTGGACAAAAAGGGCACTGCCATTCACTCCCATAATAAATATTGTTTGATGGGCGTCGAACAATTCAAAGTGTTATCCCTTACTGTTTGTAAAACAGTATTATTCACAAAATAAAGCGATCAGTACTTAACATAAATTGCAATTTTTTTTACAGTCACTATTTGTAAAACATTATTATCCACACAATAAAGTGATCAGTAAGGGGGTCTTAGGGTTAAGCACCACCAGGGGGGGGTCTTAGGGTTAGGCACCACCAGGGGAGATTTAGGATTAGACACCACCAGGGGGGGTCTAAGTGTTAGGCACCACCAGGGGAGATTTATGTTTAGGCACCACCAGGGGGGGTCTTAGGGTTAGGCACCACCAGGGGGGTCTTAGGGTTAGGCACCACTAGGGAGGTCTTAGGGTTAGGCACCACCAGGGGGGTCTTAGGGTTAGGCAACTCCAGGGGGGTCTAAGGGTTAGGGATAGTAACAGGGAGGGTTCTGTGTGAGAGTAGGGTTAGGTTTAGTTGTAGTAAAATTTTAGTAATGCTTACTAATTGTCAGGTATAGCAGTATTACCTCACCAGCGGAGAGTGCTGCGGCCGCCGCTTCCACGTTTGACGTCACCCCGGCGGCGGCCACATCCTCTCAGACATCTTGCATAGCCTCTGGCAGGACAGGTCTCTCCTCTGCACATCAGGTTAGGTCAGCACGCTCGCGGGCGGGGCGCAGGACCTTTATAATCTGAGGAGATGGGTCAGCTGATCTTGCGGTCAGCTGACACCAGCCTGCCAATCACACGCTGACCTGGGTTCCAGCCCCCTGGGCGGGCTGGTTGAACATGCTTTCTGTATTTAAGCATGGGGATGTCATACTTCGTGTTAGCACTCAGACCTTAGATAGTTCCGATGTGCTTTGACCCGGGAGGAAACCGGGGATTTCACACAAGATAGGAATTGTTTGATAGTTATAATTATAACTCGTTACTATTGTTGATTTATTGTGTATGACCCTCTGCTCAAAATTCTGACTCTGATTTCTGCCTCCTGATTCTGTACTTAGCTATCTGATCTGTTGCCGATTTTCTGCCTATACTTTTGACTCTGATTTGTGCCTTCCGACTCTGTACCCTATCTGCCTGACCCATTGCCGACCTCAGCTTACCTTTTGACTACGATTAGCCTGACGATTCTGTACTGCTGCCGACCGATCCGTTACCGACTTTGCCTGTACGACCACTCTGTTAGTGATAATCCCTACAGTCAGGGGGCTATCACATAGGAGTACTCCTGTATACTGTGCACTAAACACCTGTGATCACATTTCTTATTAAAGTACTGATTTTGTGCTAGTGAGCCTTCCGCTGATCTACTATCAGTAAGATACTGATTACTTTGGTTCAGGGATATATCTGCATTAGGTGGTGATACTGCAGATCACCACATAATCAGATACTAGAGCTCTCGCTGACACATTGTAACACTAATGTTTTACAACAGTTATTACGAACGTTATATTTTTATCATCAACAATATCAACAATATTTTCAGATTTTATTATATGAAGAAACGATAAATGAAGGTTATTCACAATAATATACAATTATAACGATTAAACATATATTATAGTTTTTTAACAAACGTAATTATAAGTTTACCTTTTGAAACCGGGAAAATTATCATTTTCACAATTTGCGATTTCATACACATTATTTAATGTTTTTTAAATGTGTACAACATTATTTGTAAACGAAATACACCACAATATTTTTATAAATGTTATTACTGCTTATCGCTTACACCCCGCGCCCTTTTTTTCCTCATCGCCATTTTTGCATGTACGCCAGTTATGGTCCTCAGCTATACTTTAATCGGCAGAAACTTCCTTTTTTTAGCTGATAAACATTCATAAAAAAGGACTATTCACTCCCCCGATGCTCAGGAGAATTAATACAAGTGTTATATTATTGAAAAGGGGATATTTGGACTCATGCCTCCTCGCAGTCATTATGTAGCCGCACCAGCTACCTAATGAGTCACTTGAATCTCTCTGTGTTTCGTTGAGCCCACGTTGGCCCAGGGGTTTCCATTGTTGTAGGATAAGAGGAAATATCATTTTTTTCCCTTCCTTCTGTAATTGATTGGTTTTAACGCAGCTATCATCTGTGCCTGCCTGCGAAACACTAGTAGCATTTGTAATCGGCATGCACTCTCGTATGGAAAAAGCTGTTGTTGGGAGTTGGTAATTAAGACAGCAGTGAAGCATTTGGGGAGCGAATAGCTGAAGGTATTATCCCCCCAGGATTCTTCATTTTAAGGGCTTTTTGGCTTGGCGCCAGGGCCTGTTTCTTCAAGCAGGTCATTAAGCTTATAAGTTTTCTTTGGGTATTGCTAATGTTGTACAACCTCATCTTGCTGTTTAAAGTTTCATGCTGTCTGTTATCAGGCTGCTAAGGAAAAGGGATAGATAATCCATTAAATGGATTTAAAACAGTGTGAGCCTCTTAAGAAAGCATATATAAACTAGAACCCAGCATTGATTAAATTAACTGTGCAGGGGGTCAAATTAAAGGCACAGGTATGAAAGCAACAGTAGCTGCAAAGTATGGTAGAATTAGCTGGAGACAGAGATGAGCCAATCCATCTACCAAGTTTGAGAACTAGCCCAGTTCAGACTGATCTGTGAGTAGGTTTTGCTCAATGAGAATATCTCAAGTTTTAAACCCAATCTACACGATACGATTCTTTGTGCGATTGGATCACGATTCTATTTACGATCCGATTAAATCCGACATGTCCGATCGGGATTCGATTAGATTCAATTCAATTTGCCATTGCAAAACAAATCGAATCCCGATCGAACATGGCGGATTTAATCGGATCGTAAATAGAATCATAATTGAATCGTACAAAGAATTGTATCGTGTAGATGGGGCTTAATTCAATGCCACCATGTAGACATCAACCCATATATCCATAAAACTGGAGAAATCCTAGGGCAGGTGGGGCTAAAAAAAATTAACTATGTTTTACTTGTGCAACATAAAAACCCTCAGTCCCTCTTATACTAGTGCGCTGCAGTGCATTGCCGCATGATCCATGCCTACCACACAGATTATGCAGTAATGCAAGTCAACGGGCAATGCAGTAAGTGTGAACGAGGGGAGCGTGGTTCAATGTGGTACGCATGCACAGGCCAACAGGGATTCCAGTGTCATACTTCCTGCTCAGCAGGAGAGGCGCTATGCATATGACCCTGTCACCACACTGTGGTGCAGGGTTACATGAACACAATAATACCTTGGATTGCGAGTGACTTGGTTTGAGAGCACTTTGCAATACAAGCAACAATTATAATGAAATTTTGACTTGATATACAGCAACGACTTGATATACAAGCAAATAATGTATACGTGCATCATGTGATCACAACTGAGCTGCAGGTTCATCTCCATTTGGCCCTGCAGGATTGAACTTAATTGGACTTAATCTGAGTGTAGGGACTGTACCAAGTCACATTTTTTCTGAAACCCTCAAAAGAAGCAAAAGCAACTATCATTAGATAAGTTCCTTGATAAAGCAGCACAAAAAGAAAGGTTGGGGTGAGCCACCAGATAGCAATGATTCTGTTAGTTATCTTGAAAGTCTATATTAGTCTACTCTACTCTCATATAGTGAAAGTCTACATTTTTATATTATACAGAACAGTACTTTGTATTGTAAATATTTTTCTATAACTATTTTTTGAATTGTGGAACGAATCACCTGAGTTTCCATTCATTCTTAAGGGGAAATTCGCTTTGATATAAGAATGCATTGAATTGCAAGCATGTTTCTGGAACGAATTATACTCACAAACCAAAGTTTCACTGTACTGATTTCTGCACTGTGGTAATGCGGCAGCAGGCTCCCCTGCCGCATGATCACTGCACCGCCGAGGTGTAAAAGGAGCCTCAATGTTTCATTACTTTCTTGAAAGAATATTCTTTTTGAAAAATGTTAATGCACTAATAGTTTACAATGCTTAGTAGCTATTGCTGTTCCCAAGTTTGCCTTAATATCGCTTGATTTTGTTTTTTTCTTTGCAGTATAAATTATACCACATTACAGATAGGATAACAATCATTTTTCCATTACACTATTAATGTACTGAGGGATTTTTTGTTTTCTTGATGCGAATGATAAATGAAAAATACAGGCCTTTTGGGTATTTCAAGTATAAGAACAGATACAACGGCAAATAGTGATCAAAGCATTAAGGGTTAATCAAACCTCAATAGCTTTTATAGAGGAGAGAGTATTCAGGTGGGTTTTCCCTGGTATTATAAACCCAAGTCACGCCATTTTTCTTCCTTTGATTACAATGGTAAAAGCTCCAGAGAGACACGGGAGCTGTGGAGAGATCTCCCTTCTGTGGAGATGGGATGTGATAGAGTGAGGAGATTAATCGAGGGAAGATTGTTCAGGAGAAGCTTCTGAGGAATACTTTGCTCTCCTCTGTCCCATGGGAAGATGTGGAGATGACTCCTCCATGCTCACTGTTTTCCGCTCTCTGCTTTAACTACGAAACCAGGATATCGCTTTGTGGTTTGGCCTCCATTCTAGGAAACCCCATTTCCCGGGAAAGTTTTAGTATGTACTTGGTGTATATAATGCGCACAAGAAGACCCCTGCTGCTGACAGGTTAAGTGATGTGTTTTCACTGTAGCAGGTGTCTTGCAGTGTAATTTTACTTTGGTGGAAAACAAAATCTCTCCAGCACAACTAGATGTGTTTCAGAGTTTTCAGAAAACATACTAGTAGAATTCCTCTTTGTTTTGCTCTGTCTATATAAACTGGTGATACAGATGTCCTTAAAAGAATACAATACATACATATAAGCCCAAGAGTCAACTAAATGGGAAAAAGTAAATTAAAAACACCTCACCTTCTTCTAGCTACTGACTTAACTCTGAGTTCCGCTCTGCTAAATGAAGGTGAGGTGTTTTTAATTTCCTTTTTCCCAACTAGTTGACCCTTGGGCTTTTGGCATGGTTCCCACAAGAACGCTAATAAAAACTAGCATTTTTTGCATGATGAGAGTAGGTCTCACCAGATTGGAGACACTTCGGTGCAGTTGGTGAGCTTAAACGTGTTAAAGCGTAACCAAGAGCCCATGTCACTGCTTTCCTGTTGTGTGCTGCAGCCCCTCTGTATTTATATATTTCTTATGGAGACTGAAAATCTCCAGTGCTGTGCGCATTCTTTGCATAGTATTGCATATAATTTGGTTTGTGCTGCTCATCCCTTGGCTTATTTTTCCCTGTGAGTGTGCATAACCACACCCACCTCTACCACAGTTAATCATATAAATGAGCAAAGCTCAGAGTTAAAGGGGAACTGAAGAGAGAGGTATATGGAGGCTGTCATGTTTATTTCCTTTTAACCTCCTTGCCGGTCTAAAAAATCCGGCAAGGAGGCAGCGCCGCACATTTTTTTAATTTTTTTTTTTTAAATCATGTAGCGAGCCAAGGGCTCGCTACATGATAGCCGCTAAGCGGCGGCATCCCCCCACCCACTCCGATCGCCTTCGGCGATCAGAGTATGCAGGGAATCCCGTTGAGAACGGGATTTCCTGCAGGGCTTCCCCGGTCGCCATGGCGACGGGGTGGGATGACGTCACCGACGTCATGGACGTCGGGACGTCATAGGGAATCCCGATCCGCCCCTCAACGCTGCCTGGCACTGATTGGCCAGGCAGCGCAGGGCTCTGGGGCGGGGGGGAGCGACTCGGCGCGGTGGATTGCGGCGGATCGGCGGCGAGCAGCGGCGATCTGAAGTTACAAGCAGCTAGCAAAGTGCTAGCTGCTTGTAACAAAAAAAAAATTATGCAAATCGGCCCAGCGGGGCCTGAGATATCCTCCTGCGCAGGTTACCCCGAGCTGAGCTCGGGATAACCGGCAAGGAGGTTAATCAACACCAGTTGCCTGGCAGCCCTGCTGGTCTATTTCTCTGCAGTAGTATCTGATTAAAACCAGAAACAAGCATGCAGCTAGTCTTGTCAGATCAGACTTATAAGTCTGAACCACTGAAACACCTGATCTGCTGCATGCTTGTTCAGGGGCTATGGCTAATAGTATTAGAGGCAGAGGATCAGCAGGGCTGCCAGGCAACTGGTATTGTCTAAAAGGAAATAAACATGATAGCCTCCATATACCTCTCTCTTCAGTTCCCCTTTAAGTCAATAGCTAGAAGAAGGTGAGGTGTTTTTAATTTCCCTTTTCCCATTTATCCCATTTAGTTGACCCTTGGGCTTTCGGAATGGTTCCCACTGGAACGCTAATAAAAAGTTGCATTTTTGCATGGTTAGAGTAGGACTCAACAGATTGGGGACACTTTGGCGTAGTTGGTGAGCTTGCATGAGTTAAAGCGTAGTGTTGGGCGAACAGTGTTCGCCACTGTTCGGGTTCTGCAGAACATCACCCTGTTCGGGTGATGTTCGAGTTCGGCCGAACACCTGACGGTGCTCGGCCAAACCGTTCGGCCATATGGCCGAACTAAGAGCGCATGGCCGAACGTTCCCCGAACGTTCGGCTAGCGCTGTGATTGGCCGAACGGGTCACGTGGTTCGGACCCGAACGCGCTCTGATTGGCCGAACTGTCACGTGGTTCGGGTAAATAAATACCCGAACCACGTCATATCTCCGCCATTTGTCTGTGGGTTTAGCTTTGGGAAGGCAGGCAGGGTAGTTCGCGCTCCAGCCACGCTAGCCAGGGTCCCCCCCAGTCATTGTGTGTCGCTGCTGGGAACAGTAGTACACCGCTCGTTCAGCCACACTATATAGCATTCTGTGTACTGTTCTGTGTCTGCTGGGAACAGTAGTACACCGCTCGTTCAGCCACACTATATAGCATTCTGTGTACTGTTCTGTGTCTGCTGGGAACAGTAGTACACCGCTCGTTCAGCCACACTATATAGCATTCTGTGTACTGTTCTGTGTCTGCTGGGAACAGTAGTACACCGCTCGTTCAGCCACACTATATAGCATTCTGTGTACTGTTCTGTGTCTGCTGGGAACAGTAGTACACCGCTCGTTCAGCCACACTATATAGCATTCTGTGTACTGTTCTGTGTCTGCTGGGAACAGTAGTACACCGCTCGTTCAGCCACACTATATAGCATTCTGTGTACTGTTCTGTGTCTGCTGGGAACAGTAGTACACCGCTCGTTCAGCCACACTATATAGCATTCTGTGTACTGTTCTGTGTCTGCTGGGAACAGTGGTACACCGCTCGTTCAGCCACACTATATAGCATTCTGTGTACTGTTCTGTGTCTGCTGGGAACAGTGGTACACCGCTCGTTCAGCCACACTATATAGCATTCTGTGTACTGTTCTGTGTCTGCTGGGAACAGTAGTACACCGCTCGTTCAGCCAGACTATATACCATTGTTTACTGACACTATATAGCAGACTATATAGCATTGTGTGTACACCGCTCAGCCAGACTATATACCATTGTTTACTGACACTCTGTGTACACCGCTCAGCCAGACTATATACCATTGTTTACTGCCACTCTGATTCTGCTGGGAACAGTAGTACACCGCTCGCTCAGCCAGACTATATACCATTGTTTACTGACACTATATAGCAGACTATATAGCATTGTGTGTACACCGCTCAGCCAGACTATATACCATTGTTTACTGACACTCTGTGTACACCGCTCAGCCAGACTATATACCATTGTTTACTGCCACTCTGATTCTGCTGGGAACAGTAGTACACCGCTCGCTCAGCCAGACTATATACCATTGTTTACTGACACTATATAGCAGACTATATAGCATTGTGTGTACACCGCTCAGCCAGACTATATACCATTGTTTACTGACACTCTGTGTACACCGCTCAGCCAGACTATATACCATTGTTTACTGACACTCTGATTCTGCTGGGAACAGTAGTACACCGCTCGCTCAGCCAGACTATATACCATTGTTTACTGACACTATATAGCAGACTATATAGCATTGTGTGTACACCGCTCAGCCAGACTATATACCATTGTTTACTGACACTCTGTGTACACCGCTCAGCCAGACTATATACCATTGTTTACTGCCACTCTGATTCTGCTGGGAACAGTAGTACACCGCTCGCTCAGCCAGACTATATACCATTGTTTACTGACACTCTGTGTACACCGCTCAGCCAGACTATATACCATTGTTTACTGCCACTCTGATTCTGCTGGGAACAGTAGTACACCGCTCGCTCAGCCAGACTATATAGCATTGTGTTTACTGCCACTCTGTGTACACCGCTCAGCCACACTATATAGCATTGCGTACTCTGCCAGTCAGTGTGTATATTGCTGGGATCAGTAATACTCCACTCACCGTCAACCACTATATGAGCTCAACATGAGTTCCCCAGAGACCTCCGCTGTGAGCAGCACTCCCAACAACAGCAACAGCCAACGCCCCACGCAAGCTATAACATCCACCCCAGCAGCCAGTGGTCAGCAGCAGCCCTCCCCGGAGGAGAACGTTGTGTCCATCAGTCCGTCGCCAGAGCGATTAATGAGGGCTGCCATTGAGGAGATGATGGGGCCTGATGTGGAGGAGGAGGTCTGGCTCAGGCCAGCATCCCAAGTTAATGTTGAGGACGATGAGGGGTCTGTGTCTGGGGATGTTGGGGTGGCAGAGGTGGTGGGTGGGTCAGACTCAGGAGAAGAGTTGTATGATGAGGATGATGATCGGGACCATCTGTATGTGCCTCAGAGTCCGACCCCGGAAAACATGTTGTATCGTGTGTTTAGGTACTAAAATCTGCGATCCCTCCCAGTAGTGTTGGGCGAACAGTGTTTGCCACTGTTCGGGTTCTGCAGAACATCACCCTGTTCGGGGTGACTATATAGCAGACTATATAGCATTGTGTTTAATGCCACTCTGTGTACACGGCTCAGCCACACTATATAGCATTGTGTTTACTTCCACTCTGTGTCTGCTGGGAACAGTAGTACACCGCTCACCCGCCACTGTATAGCATTGTGCTCTGTGTCACTGCTGACAATAGTGGTACACCGCTCACCCACCACTGTATAGCATTTCTGTACTGCCACTGTACTGCTGCCAGTCAGCGTGTACTTTAAGGATAAGTGAAATGAGGAAGAAATCCGGTGAAAGAGGGAGGGGCAAGGGAAGAGGTGTTTCCCCTGACGGTTCACGTACAGGCCACAGGGGAGCACCCAAGAAAACCCACTCAATACTGCCCATGTTGTCCAGGACAACAACCCTCACAGATCCAAAAGAACAGGACCAGATAATTACTTGGATGACCTCTCAAGCGTCCAGCAGTGGGTTAAGCAGCACCAGCACATCACGCACGAGGTCCGAGTCCTCAGCCAGTTAAAGTCTGGGCTTTCTTTGAAGACTGCACTGAGGATGTTACCATGGCGATTTGCAAGGTGTGCAAGACCCGCCTGAGCAGGGGGAAAAGTATTAACAACCTCTCCACCACCAGCATGAGCCGCCACATTCTATCCAAACATCCCACTCTGTGGGCAAACGCGGCAGGACAGGGTACCACCGTACCACCAGCAACACTGCCTCCCTTGGGTTCACCAGACTCACCACCAGACCCGCCTCAGCAGCAGCAGTAGCCCAGCCATTGCGTGGTTCACAACATTCACAAACATCAGACGATGCTGACACTGTCACTTTCCGGACTAGTGCTCTTGAGGTCTCCCAGTGTTCATCAAACACAACAACCAACAGCCCTTCGGTGTGCAGCGCTACGGTTGAGTTGTCTGTCTCTGAGATGTTTGAGCACAAGAGGAAATTGCCAGCAAATGACCCCCGGGCCGTGGCAGTAACAGCCAGCCAGCATAGCCAAGCTTCTGGCCTGCGAAATGCTGCCATATCGAGTGGTGGAGACAAACAGCTTCAAGGGCATGATGTCAGTGGCCATCCCACGTTACGTGGTTCCCAGCCGCTACCACTTTGCGCGCTCTGCAGTGCCTGAGTTGCATGAGCACGTGGTCAGCTAAATAACCCGAAGCTTGAAGAATGCCGTTGCCTGCAAGGTTCACCTCACCACTGACACCTGGACGAGTGCGTTCGGCCAGGGTCGATACATCTCCCTTACCGCGCACTGGGTGAACCTTGTGGAGCCTGGCAGCGATTCCTCACCTGCTACGGCGCGGGTGTTGCCCACGCCGCAAACAGCTGCACCGCCGTCCCTCCCACTGGATAACAACAGTAGCACCTACCTCTCTGACTCCTTCTCCTCCAACGCATCTCAAAGCTGTACCTCATCCGGAAACGCTAACCCAGCACCAGCAGCAGTAGGATCGTGGAAGCAGTGCAGCACAGCTGTTGGCATGCGTCAGCAAGCGTTGCTGAAGCTGATCTGCCTTGGGGATAAGCAGCACACAGGGGAGGAAATTTGGAGGGGAATAAAGGAACAGACGGATTTGTGGCTGGCACCGCTGGACCTGAAACCGGGCATGAAGCTAGACACCTGGCACGAACTGGCAATGTACGCAATAGAGGTGCTGGCTTGCCCGGCAGCCAGCGTTATGTCGGAACGCTGTTTCAGTGCTGCCGGAGGCATCATCACAGATCGGCGTATCCGCCTCTCCACAGAAAATGCAGACCGTCTGACTCAAATTAAAATGAATCAATCCTGGATTGGAAACGACTACGCAACACTCCTGGACCCCAACCAAGTAACATGACCGATGAACATCTGGGATGGTTTAGCGTTTCCGGTCCCTGTTTATTGAACCTCTCATCTGTATTACATTTATGACTGCATGGCGGCAAAAAGCATTGCTGCTATATCCGCACGCTTTTTGTCCTCATGCAAGGCCTGGGTTGTTGTGTCTCACAAAGCGTGGCCTTCTCCTCCTGCGCCTCCTCCTGTTCCATCACGTGTGCTGCTGCTGCTGCTGCTGCTGCTGGGTTACCGTTGCCGGTCCCTGTTTATGGAACCTCTTATCTTTATTACATTTATGACTACATGGCGGTACAAAGCATGCTATCCGCACGCTTTTTGTCCTCATGCAAGGCCTGGGTTGTTGTGTCTCACAAAGCGTGGCCTTCTCCTCCTGCGCCTCCTCCTGTTCCATCACGTGTGCTGCTGCTGCTGCTGCTGGGTTACCGTTGCCGGTCCCTGTTTATGGAACCTCTTATCTTTATTACATTTATGACTACATGGCGGTACAAAGCATGCTATCCGCACGCTTTTTGTCCTCATGCAAGGCCTGGGTTGTTGTGTCTCACAAAGCGTGGCCTTCTCCTCCTGCGCCTCCTCCTGTTCCATCACGTGTGCTGCTGCTGCTGCTGCTGCTGCTGCTGGGTTACCGTTGCCGGTCCCTGTTTATGGAACCTCTTATCTTTATTACATTTATGACTACATGGCGGTACAAAGCATGCTATCCGCACGCTTTTTGTCCTCATGCAAGGCCTGGGTTGTTGTGTCTCACAAAGCGTGGCCTTCTCCTCCTGCGCCTCCTCCTGTTCCATCACGTGTGCTGCTGCTGCTGCTGCTGCTGCTGGGTTACCGTTGCCGGTCCCTGTTTATGGAACCTCTTATCTTTATTACATTTATGACTACATGGCGGTACAAAGCATGCTATCCGCACGCTTTTTGTCCTCATGCAAGGCCTGGGTTGTTGTGTCTCACAAAGCGTGGCCTTCTCCTCCTGCGCCTCCTCCTGTTCCATCACGTGTGCTGCTGCTGCTGCTGCTGCTGCTGGGTTACCGTTGCCGGTCCCTGTTTATGGAACCTCTTATCTTTATTACATTTATGACTACATGGCGGTACAAAGCATGCTATCCGCACGCTTTTTGTCCTCATGCAAGGCCTGGGTTGTTGTGTCTCACACAGCGTGGCCTTCTCCTCCTGCGCCTCCTCCTGTTCCATCACGTGTGCTGCTGCTGCTGCTGCTGCTGCTGCTGCTGCTGCTGGGTTACCGTTGCCGGTCCCTGTTTATGGAACCTCTTATCTTTATTACATTTATGACTACATGGCGGTACAAAGCATGCTATCCGCACGCTTTTTGTCCTCATGCAAGGCCTGGGTTGTTGTGTCTCACAAAGCGTGGCCTTCTCCTCCTGCGCCTCCTCCTGTTCCATCACGTGTGCTGCTGCTGCTGCTGCTGCTGCTGGGTTACCGTTGCCGGTCCCTGTTTATGGAACCTCTTATCTTTATTACATTTATGACTACATGGCGGTACAAAGCATGCTATCCGCACGCTTTTTGTCCTCATGCAAGGCCTGGGTTGTTGTGTCTCACAAAGCGTGGCCTTCTCCTCCTGCGCCTCCTCCTGTTCCATCACGTGTGCTGCTGCTGCTGCTGCTGCTGGGTTAGCGTTGCCGCGTGGTCCCTGTTTATTGAACCTCTTATCTTTATTACATTTATGACTACATGGCGGTACAAAGCATGCTATCCGCACGCTTTTTGTCCTCATGCAAGGCCTGGGTTGTTGTGTCTCACAAAGCGTGGCCTTCTCCTCCTGCGCCTCCTCCTGTTCCATCACGTGTGCTGCTGCTGGGTTAGCGTTGCCGCGTGGTCCCTGTTTATTGAACCACTTATCTTTATTACATTTATGACTGCATGGTGGTACAAAGCATGCTATCCGCACGCTTCTTGTCCTCATGCAAGGCCTGGGTTGTTGTGTCTCAAAGCGTGGCCTTCTCCTCCTGCGCCACCCTCCTCCTGTTCCATCACGTGTGCTGCTGCTGGGTTAGCATTACCGGTCCCTTTTCCTGGAACCTCTTATATGTATTACATTTATGACTGCATGCCGACAAAAAGCATGTTACCTGTGCAAAGAAAACAGACATTTCCCGCATTTAAAAGACAGTTTTCCCTTTGAAACTTTAAAATCGATTTTCTCAAAAACTATAAGCTCTTTTTGCTAAATTTTTGTTTCCTCTTGTACCCACTCCCAAGGTGCACATACCCTGTAAATTTGGGGTATGTAGCATGTAAGGAGGCTTTACAAACCACAAAAGTTCGGGTCCCCATTGACTTCCATTATGTTCGGAGTTCGGGTCGAACACCCGAACATCGCGGCCATGTTCGGCCTGTTCGGCCCGAACCCGAACATCTAGATGTTCGCCCAACACTATTAAAGCGTATTCAACAGCCCCTGTCACTGCTTTGTCACAAGTTAATAAAAAGGGCGCAGTTTACCTGCTGCAGTAAATTTTCCTAAAATTCTACTATGATTAAACCCTAACCTAAGTTTCACATGAACCCTCCCCTGATGCCTAACCCCTTCTATCTATGCCTAGCCATAATCCCCCTACCTACGCCTAGCCTCCTTTCCTAAGCCTAACCCTCTATTTATGCCTAACCCTAACCCACCTATGCCTAACACTAATCTGCCCGTCCTATGCCTAACCCTAGCCCCCCTTCCTACACTTAAACCCCACCCCTAACTCCCCACCTACTCCTAACCCTAATCCCCTTTACCTACACCTAACCCTAAGCCCACTGTCCAACACCTAACCCTATGCAACATGGGTAAATTACTCAAATTCCACTTTTGTCTCTGCCTAGTTTTGATAGTAAAACATGTTTAAATGTTACCCATATTTTAGTAATGCCTAATCAAACCCTATTCTCACATGATCCACCCCTCTACCAATGCTTAACTCTAACTGACTCCCTCACCACAAAATACACCGATATTACAATATTCTTCTTTTTTTTTGTTTTAACGCTACAACCAAATTACCACTGCTGAACCATAACAAATGTTATAGCTGTTAAAGAACATTTAAGAAATAGCCGCACTATCTTTAAATGACAACAGCATATGTGTCACTCATAAATGTACTCTAACTGCTTGGCATTTACTTCACTTACTAATGAAGGTAATTTACATAAAAATACACCCAATTAAAATCAACATTGCACACCATTATTTTTGTAAAAAAAAATCATGATTTTCTTGCAATAAAACACAAATCACACATCACAAACAAGGAAAAAAAAAGAAGCTTCTGTCTGAATTTAACTAGCAGAGAAATCGTAAATGTAGATCCGCAAGCAATTGTAAATAGAATGTAATGCCATTGAGAAACATTCTATGTGTGGTGATTGAGGGGCCATACTCATTCCTTCCTTTTCCTCCTCAGGGCCCTCCCCCCTGTGCTCCCCTGGGTCTTTCACTCAGACCTACAGAGCAGCCTGGCGGCATTGAAGGAGCATACCTAGTCCCCTGTCAGGTCTCTCAACTCTTCTCGCTGCAGCCACTAGGTGTCACTGTCTTCTCTGCTCTAAGCACTCCTCTCAGCCTGATGCACGTCACATGACATACAGAAAAATTCAGACTGAGAGGAATGCAGAGAGGACAGTGACAACTAGTGGCTACAGCGGGAGCGCCAGAGAGACCCGATGGGGGAATAGGTAATAAGCTCTGTCACTGCCACCATGCTGATCTGTAGGTATTAGTGTCAGGGCCATTGAGCACAAAAGGGGGTCCCAGTGGAGGAAGGAAGAAGTCTCAGCCCCTCCTCCTTGCACACGGGTAAGGGGGTGTCTGTTTGAAGAAAGGAGGCCCCTCTAAAAAGTTTTGTAGAGGTGCTCTGTCACGTGTAGTTATGCCACTGTCTCTTTCTGCCCCATTTGTTCTCTCTTAGTTGTCTTTTCTCCCCCTAACTTTCTCAGCACCTTCTATACTTCCAAAACAAATACTACCGTGCCCAAGTGTGCACACTTTTGCCAATTTGTGTGAAAAATTAGACTGCAGAGCTGTTCTTTCACCAAAGTACACACAAAACACCAAAGAGCCATCAACAAATAAAGCTGCCATGGATTACAAGCATGCCCAAAAATCAGCAAGAAAAATAATCCATCTAGCATGAACAACTGTACTCCACTCACAAGGGAAAATGTACAATAAATGAAATGTATTGGGAACATGTCAGACAAGTATAAAAACAATTTAAACAGTAGCCAGGATTGAGATTGTAAATATGTAACATAGTCACTTGTAAATAAATGCAAATACATGTGACAATCAAATGAGTCCAGGAAGCAGGAGATAAAAAGACTGTTACAAGATATATCAACATTTGTGAAAGAGCCCTGTGCACATGAGCTCTGACAATGATAAACACATATAAAGTGCATGGATACGAACTGAGTCTGCATACTGGACAATTGCACAATAGTCAAGAGGCTTACCCTGAGCAGCCCTGTGTATGATGATCCTACGTATGAGCCGCTGGTCCCTGCTACACCTCCCTAGTTACAGGGGTCTCTTGCTCAGAGGTGAGTAAAAAGTGTGCACCCCCCAAAAAAGTGTCTGTCTGCAGCGGAAGTACAAGCGTGGCCACGCATGATGTCATCGTGCCGCGATGATCTCAAAACATTGCATTGTTTCCATGGTTGACAGAAAGTATCATTAAACATACCTGAAAATCCTAGCTGGCTACACTGACATGAAATTCAGAAAGATAATTCAATAACATTGAATAACAGTGGGGTCGGTGTGGAAAAGACACATATAATAACAAAGCTAACAAGAGTGCATTTACAGAACTACTCAAGCTTGTAAGAGGGTGCTGCAGCACCTGATTTATTATGTCACTATGTTTTCATTTACTGTGACTGTATTTCTTGAGTCAGGTCTTGTCAAATGTATATGGAACATATAGAAATAATTTAGATTGAGCCTGGTATGTTGTCAATGTAAGCAGCAGGAGATTGAAATTTGTGTTAATACAAGATGGATATTAGTGGCTGTTCACCCATGGAGCAGTGCCAAAATGATGAACCCTGGGCCAGTTACAATGCTCTTTGGAGGTTTACCTCAGTGCAATTGCTGACCAAGCAAGGGAGGTGATCATCATTAACAGAGATGGACCACATAGTTGCTTTATGTGGAGGGTGATACTGATATATATATTCAAACATCTATTGGCTGTTTATGATGATGTGTTATTTAAGAACACACAATGAAAAGATCATACAAGCAATATTTACATTACACCTGATGATGGCGCAATGCCAAAACTGGTAGGGAATTGGAAGCTGGGCAATAGATTTCTGATGATATTGAGTGTGTACAATATACACTTATCAGAATCAAAAGGGTCCTTGTTTTAGGAGCTCCCTGATGTGAGTGAACCGTGTATAATCTTTTAATCATTGTGTTTTGTGAAATAAAGTTGTATTGCTTTCTTTAACAATGCCATTGTCCAACTGCTCCCCCCTATACCCCATTTGATCCCTCTCCAGATTCTATTGGTACATAGATAGGATGGTGTATAATAAGGATGGGGAGGGGTGGGGTCATCCATACCCAAAAGCCCAGCCAACTTTAGAAGAACCATACTAAGAAGACAGTTCAATAGCACTCAAATACTACAGACAAGATGGATGGCTACTAGGGATGGTCAGAAATGCCATTTTTTGATTCCTCAGAAATTCCAAGTTTCTACGATGCCAATTACTGATTCCGTAGATTTCCAATTTTCATTTTCAGATTTTCATTTGCCAATTTCTGAGAAGCCTTTTTTAGGGTATTTTTTTAATTCTCTGATTGGCCAAATACTTCTGAGTTGTTTCTGCATTCTCTGATCAGTCCAATGCTTCTGAGTTCTGTAATTGGTCTAAAATAACTGTGTTGCGGTAATGCGGTATTTCCAATGCAATTAAATTTCCAAGTTCTGTTCTCTGATTTCTGAGTTTGATCGGAAATACCAATTTCTGATTGGAAATGTGGACATTTTTGTTTTGGAAAATCCGAATGAGCATCCCTAATAACTATGTAGGAGGCACCCTCAGCACAACTTTTATATTAATAGGTACACTATAGGTCCCCTTTAACTACTTACCGCATCTTGTGCAGTATATTCACGGCCCGGCAAAACTTCAATTGAAGTACCAGGGCCATGAATATAAGTTTTCAGCGGCAGGTTCCCGAGTGCTCCCATCATAGCCCATTAGTGGAGAGATGATTGAATGGGAACACAGTTCCTATTCATTAATCTAAGTCCCCGATTCAATGAACTTCAGTGTCTATGAGATGCCTGCATTCATTGTATCTTTCTGTTGTTACAGTGCCACGCATTACTTCCGATTCACATACATACCTAAGTGAATCGGAAATAATGACTGAGGACATCTTGTGGCCAAAAAGTAAATTAAACCAAAATACACTTTTATTTAATAAAAATCCCAACACTGACTTTTATAATTAACCATTTCCCTCCCACACCCTCCCATAATACCCATTTTTTTTTTGTATAGAGAAAAAAAAATTACATAAAAAAATACATAAGTAGTTACCTTAGGCACTGAACATTTTAAATATTTATGTCCAGAGGGTATATTACTGTTAATTTTTGATTTACTGGCTTGTAATTAGTGATGGATGCAAAACTGAAAAAATGCACCTTTATTTCCAAATAAAATATTGTACATTATACTAGGGAAATTTTTTAAATGTTGCAGTAACCGGGACAAATGGGAAAATAAAATGTGTAGCTTTTATCCACAGTAGAATGTTTTATTTTAACACTATAATGGCTAAAAACTGAGAAATAATGTTTTTTTTCAGTTGTTTTTTTTTATTAATACAACTACAATGCATTTAGAATAAAATAATTCTTAGCATAATGTACCTCCCAAAGAAAGCCTAATTGGTGGCGAAATAAACAACATATAGAACATGTCGTTGTGATTAAGTTATTGGCGAAAGAATGGGAGGAGCGCTGACAGGTGAAAATTGCTCTGGTCCTAAAGTGGTGAAAACCCCTCAGTGGTCAAGTGCTTAAACATTATATACTGTATTGGTGGTTTCTGCTGAAAACAAACTGTACATGAAAGTAAAATATTTCTACCTAAAGCAGAAACAAAATAACCGAGAAGCAGGTGTTGTCTACCAAAAATCACATTTTTCTTCCACCGGAAATTCCTATTAAAAAGAACAGGCCTGGCAACAGCCAGCATAAGGCATCCTGGCACCCTCAGGCATTAATAAAACATGGGTTCCTTGAGTTGATATTGATTTCTTTAGTGAATCTTTAGAGCTCAGCTTATGAGTGCCAGGTTTGATTTATACTTTTAAATCTGCTTTTCTTCTCCGAGCCTTCAGTCATTCTATCAGGTTGTTTGATGGTTTATCTGGCTTTGAACTCACTACAGAAAGAGGCACACTTACCTGTGTGTTCAGCGCATGGAAGATCTGCCCTCAAGAGGTGCCATTGATTATGTTTCTGAGTCAAAGGTGCTTGGTGCTAAATACTGTATCATTTTGCTGAGGATTCCTTTAACTGAGATGTTTAGTCTCTTGTGGTTCTGTGTGTCGTTGCTTCTTTATGATTCATCTCTGCACTGGATCTCCAAACATGCTAAAATGTGGATGTCAGACTTGGAGTAGCAGACTGCTTGTACTTTGTTCAATTGGATTAAAAGGGCTTTCCAGAATAATGGGATATTCTACACCTACACTTTTTTTTTTGTTTATACATTGAATTGATCCTCAGCTCAGATTTTTGCTCACAGAAACAGCCTTAAAGGATAACAAAGCTGGTTATTAAAAATGGGGAGAGCAGGCATGTATTGGATGCAGTCCTCATGCCCACCGCTCCCCCCCCCCCTCGTTCTCCCCCCTCCCCCTCGTTTGTACTTATCTGCATGTGTGCACAATGGCACAGTGATGTCCTTGGGCTGAGTGCGCACGTGCAGAATGCTGCTGGCTGCGGGCGTCTGCACACTACAGCCCGACCCAGGCGACCTAGACTGAGCTACGGTGACGATTTAGGGTACAAAGGAGGGGAACGGAGCTCTTGTGCTGATTAGAACAGGATCATCCGTATGAAAAAAAAAAAGATTGCTCACTAGAAATTACATCATTATTGGGAACCTTTAGGTATACATGACTTTTGAAACTGTGCGGGATGTCCTGCCCACCTCTCACCTAAGGAGCACCACTGCAACTGTTGGTAGTAAAGTACAAGCACTGTAATCAAGCTCATCCAGCACAAGCATATGGTTGCATGGAGGTGAAATCTGGAGGCACGCATGATTAGTTAGATATGATCACAAAAAATAAGGTTATCACTAGATAGAGCAATCGAGAAACTTTTTCAATTGAGAAAACTCAGGAGAAAAGTTAATTGGATAAGTATCAGGGAGTATCCATTCAAAGTATATTCCCTGAGTTTACCCTTCTATTACTATCAAGATTGTATTATTGATAGGTACCTTTATGGTGTAATGGTGTGAAATCAGCAGTACGTCTCATTAAGGCATGTAGTGAAAAAAACAGAAAAAGAGACAAAGGGCCATACAAGCACCACTCAGGACTAATATATAGCAAATAATATCAAATCCATCTTTATTGATTATCCAAATGTTTAAAAACATATAAAAACAACAACAGCAACATGGGTCTGGGGTCCCAAATACAATGATAACTACACCTGCACTAATAACAATGCATATAAATACCGTGGTGCTTAGATGTATACAGAAAAAATATATATATAGTTCAGTATAATTAAGAAAAATAGATGCCAAATGCCTCAATGGAATACCAATATGAACAGCAATAAATGAGTGATGTATTCAATAGATAAATAGAGTTGTAAATCCGGCCCTGCCTGTACTCACACCTGACAAAGGCTACCAATAACCAGTTAATAGTTAGGCGTGTGTACAACAGTCACAACACCCAACTCGCAAGCAATCCATCTGGCAGATCAGCTCATTCCCGCGATGGCTAATCACACAGTCTCATTGTCTGCACCGTTCCGCCACCCGCCGTATGTTGTCACTCATATGCCGCTCCATCGTCCTCCACCTCCTGCATAGCAACAGAACACATTTGTCAGCCCGTCTGTACAGGCCAGAAATGTCACCCTAGGTGATCAGGTCCCCGATGGGTGACATAAAGTCAAGAGGTGCTTATGCACCTTAAGTCCATCCAGCAGAGACTATGTGACCAGTGCTTTGTCAGAAAGATAATTGTATCAGATGTTTATTTCTACTTGCCATTTATTTTACTGTGTGTGAAAGGTGTAATCTGATTAACCAAGCTTTTATGGAAAGTACACAGCAAAGGACAACTGAAGTGAGAGCTATATGGAGGCTGCCATATTTATTTCCATTTAAGCAATACCAGTTGCCTGGCTATCCTGCTAATCCTCTGCCTCTAATACTTTCAGTCATAGGCCCTGAACAAGCATGCAGCAGTTCAGGTGTTTCTGACAATTTGGACAGATATGACAAGATTAGCTGCATGCTTGTTTTTGGTGTGATTCAGACACTTCTTCAGGCAAATAGACCAGCAGGGCTGCCAGGCAACTGGTATTGCTTAAAAGGAAATAAATATGGCAGCCTCCATATACCTCTCACTACAGTTCTCCTTTAAACGGTGAAAACCTAAAACACAGGTACACGTTTTGTAGATATTTGGGCATGAAGAGTAGTCATTGGCTAATACAAGCAAAAGAAAGTTTGTAAGTTCTTGAACAACACATTTTTCCTAATAATACCTGGTCATTTTCTCCAACAGAGCCTCATGTGTAGAAGCACCTGTGCAGTTGCATAGGGTGCCATGCCCAGTGATAATGTTGGGGCATATTCAGTAAACTCTGGTAGAGTTGCTGGGGTCTCGCTAGGGCATTGCAAGCGTAATGCGTGTTACGCTACTTGCATAATGTGGATTTCTCTTGAAAGGCTCACAATATCTAGGTAACGCTGATCACGCTAATTATGCAATGCAATGCAATACCTGGTCACAAGCAGGAAATTTGAGTGCCTGAGGCTAGTGGACAATTTTGGCGCCACGTAGGCGCTAATGCAAATATCGTTAATTTGGCGTGCAAAGCAGAAATTTGGGTACAATGATAAATATTGTTTTCAACATTAGAACAAAGTTTTGAAATATGTTATGGTTTTGAAAACTTGCAACATTATGGTTTTTGTCACCTTATTTTGTTTTCATGTAGAAATATTAAGTTGTCAAATATGTATTTGTTCCTAAGTTTGCAAAGGTTCTTGTGCAGGGGGGACTGGGGTTGGGGTTAGGAGTCAGAAGGGTGTTTATGCTGGGATGGGGGTGTGGCTAGGGTTAGGCACCACCAGGGGGGGTCTTAAGGTTAGGCACCACCAGGGGGAGTCTTAGGGTTAGGCACCAAGGAGTCTTAGGTTTAGGCACCACCGGAGGGGGGCTTAGTGTTAGGCACCACCGGGGGGGGGAGTCTTTGGGTTAGGCACCACCAGGGGAGGGTTCTGTGTGAGAGTAGGGTTAGGTTAAGCTGTATTTTTGAATAAAGAAATGTTTTTTAAAGTGTATATCTTTTCATTTTCATTTCCCATCTGTTTTAAAATGACACTTATCGTTTACACGGTTTCGTCATCATTTTGCGCCCAGTTGAAAACAATTTTTATCATTTATTATGATTTTGTTATGAACCCGCACCCATTTTTCCTCACCCTTTTTCTTGCACACACCTAGGCACCATAGGTAATGGTAAAATTACAAGGCAAAAACTGAAGTTTACTGAATATGGCCCACATCATAACTATGTTTGGTTAGTGCAAGGAAACGGATTGTACGGCCAACTACCGTACATAGTACCAGTGTTAATAATTCTTTATGTTTCACTTTTTTTTCTCTTATTACAGTACGGGACACATTTATAAATAGGTAATACATATGTCCATGCCCACATGACCACACATCACAGCTCTGGAGAATGGAGACTTTGATACATTGATTTCCTTTGCCATGTATGCATTGTTGTGATGTACAGAAACGTTTTTCTCCTGTCTCCACTGCCAGCTACTGACAGACTGGAAGATTCTCTGCTCAGTCATTTGTCACATTGCATTACATGATGTCTGTCCACAACTCATCAGACAGGTAACCAGGGGTGAAGCAGAGAATTTACCCACCTTTTCATTATCAAAAGCAACTGTGTTATACGCATCACGTTCAATGGTCAGAGAACCCACTGAATCTGTATCAATGATCACAGAAAAAAACATAGATTATGGATACTCATGCAATTAACTTTATGTACTAGTAATTCACACCCACAATTCCTTCTTTACCCAGATCTCTCCTTTACACGTTTTAGTGCAAAACAGGGTCACCCCTGAGGCTGGAATGCTGTCATCCATTTGGTTAGCATAACTGTCAATTAAAAGTTGACAATTAGTTCTAAATAATCAGAATCTTCAGTACTTTAATTGGATATTTCTCCCAGTTAGTGGTGGGCTAAGAATTTAATGTGGCCTAATAGCGTGATCTCACGTAGCGGGGCATTCACTAAACTGTGGTAAGCAAAATAATGTGTGTAATGTTTTATCACACAATGATTACTGTAAATTATATGGTATGCATTATGCTCTAATCATCATGCGGTAAGTGGTAACGTCATAACATAACGTCTCCTGTTCAACTGGGGGCTTGTCTATAGGCAAAGAGTATGCCGGAGATTGGGACATAAGTGGTGAAAGGAAATTGGTGAATACTGGAAATCCTGACAGTTTTGGTGTACAATGCATGTTTACATGTGCAGCACCTGTGTAGATAGTGTGTGGCTGCATATACCGCATGCATGTGGATGGTTCTTACAATCACTAGGACTGACCAAACGTCCTTCTCCCTCTTCTTTGTTGCCTGCCAAATACAATACAATACAATACAATAATATTTGTAAAGCGCTTTTCTCCCATAGGACTCAAAGCGCATAGTTGTGTCTCAGATTAATACAGGGTTGCAGGCTGGGTTGTGTTACAGAGGAGATAGTCAGATGTTCATGAATGCCAGACTAAAGAGGTAGGTTTTCAGTTTAGACTTAAATGCTTCCAGGGATGGAGCTGTCCTGATTGGGTGTGGCAGGGAGTTCCAAAGTGTAGGGGCAGCATGACAAAAGGCTCTGTCTCCAAAGGTTTTGAGGTGGACTCTGGGGGTGACCATGGCGTTGCGTCCTTTTGATCTAAGATTGTGGGGGGGTGATGCAGTTGCAACAAGTCCTTCAGGTATCCAGGGACCAGATTGTGCAAGGATTTGAATGTCAGGTAGCCAGTGGAGTGAGCTCAGGGTTGGTGTTATGTGGCAATGGCGGGGTTGGCTCGTTAACAGCCTTGCGGCGGCATTCTGTACTAATTGCAGGTGGCGTAAGTCTTTCTTATGCAGGCCTGTGTAGAGGGCGTTGCAGTAGTCTAACCGTGATGCGACGAAGGCATGGACTAGGGTTGGAAGATCCTCTGAAGGAATTAGATGTTTAGTCTTTGCAATATTCCTTAGATGAAAGAGGGAATGTTTCACAACAGCTGAGATTTGATTCCTGAAGCTTAATTTCCTATCAATCAGTACTCCCAGGCTGCGCACACAGTCTGAGTTTTTCAGGTCTGAGCTCCCTATCCTTAGCGGTGTTGGTTGAGACTGGGGCTGCTTTGCTGTTGAGCCCTGGCCCTCGATAACAAGTACCTCAGTTTTGTCAGCATTAAGTTTTAGACAATTCATATTCATCCACTCCTGAAGCTCAGCTAAGCATGAGTTTATTTGTGGAGTAGGGTCTGTGATGCCAGGTTTGAATGACAAATATAGCTGTGTGTCATCAGCATAGCAATGATATGTCAGGCCATGTTTTTGTATGATTTCTCCAAGTGGCAGCATGTATATGGTGAAAAGTAAAGGGGATAATATTGCGCCCTGAGGTACACTGTATTTTAGTGGTACAGGGTTGGAGAGGAAGGGCCCTAAGGCTACCCTTTGTGTTCTGCCAGCCAGTAAGGAGTTGAACCACTGGAGAACAATGCCATCTATGCCACAGTACTCTTGTAGCCTGTTGAGCAAGATTCCATGATCAACTGTGTCAAAAGCCGCTGAGAGGTCGAGCAAAATCAGGATGGAACATTGACCCTTGTCTCTTGCAATGAGCAGATCATTGCAAATCTGGGTGAGGGCTGTTTCACAGCTGTGATATTTCCTGAAGCCACATTGAAGAGGGTCAAGGATGTTGTTTCTGGAGAGCCTGTCTTCAAGTTGGAGGTAGACAGCCTTTTCAATAACTTTTCCCAGAAAGGGGAGGTTAGAGACAGGTCTGTAGCTGTTTAGAGCATCTGGGTCTAAGGATGGTGTTATTATGATGAAAACCCCACCCAGTGCTTTCAGCTTGTGCTTTGTGGTCTACATAATTTATTTCTAAAACTACAAGGACCCCTCAAAGAACCCTCAGCCTACCTAATTTTTGGTAAAGAAGACTCTTCCAAGCTTCTTCTGTTTCTACTCTGAAATGTAAATGAACCCAAATATTGAATTACTTGAAGAAGCAGTTTTTTTCTGTGAAACATGTCATAAGTGGAGTTTACCCAAACAAAATGTTTTGCTCTTAAATGAGACTGTGGTGTCTTTGATTCATAGGCAAGTCCACCACTACCTCCTTTTTAAATAGCTTTTAGTGTATTTTAATCTTGTTGGCGCCTCTATTTCACCAATTGTTCCATTGTTTAATTTTGAACGAAGCTGAGGGGAATTCTATCAACAGTGTATCATAGAGAGTGTGGTACCAATAGAGTCCAAGGACCTTCCATAGGAGACAAAAAATGAGACAGGGACACCAAGAACCCCTGATGGTGTAGTATGTTGAGGGTATGAGACACTCAACAACGGTATGTGCAGAATACTCACAAGGATAGGTTGCAAGACTGGAAACCACAGTGTAACAGCTGGTGAGGAAAGCCTGTCCTCACTTGGGTTCTTTAGTCTTCTACAATGTGGGTCAAACTTCAGAAAAAGTATGTAAGGGTTTCAAGGAACCAACATACATGGCCAGCACCTGAGCTGAGGGTGCTGGTAGTGGTATCGGGCAGTGATGGGCAGATCATTTCCGTGATCACGGAATACCCATGATTCACAAGCACTTTTTCACTATTCAACTTCCGAATCCGTGAGTAATTCTGGACCAGGTAAATTGGCCACGGATATTCCGTGATTGCAAATATTCGGAAAGTGATCACGGTAGTGATCATGCTGGAAATTCATGATTATGTTGTGAATGATTGGGTGGAAATGGGCGGAAATGACATCCCTGGGCCAATCAGAGGCCCCCAGCTGCCAGGCCCTAGCAACCAATCATAGGAGACAGTCACAGACATGACTCATAAAGGCAAATGCATTGTGGGATTTGTAGTTCCTTAACAGCTGGAGGGCCAAGTTTGCTCATGCCTGGATTAGATGAACCTTACATTTTCCTTTTTTTTGTATCATGGATAAAGACAACATATATGAGCATACTACAATTTTACACAACATGATTCATTGGACAGGTAAAGATTTACTCAAGTATAGTTATAAAATGTAGTAATAATTTTCAAATTAATTGGGATAAGTTTTACATGCAAGACATTCTGCATTCTAATGCCTGGTTGGAGACTGTATGCTCTAAGAATTCCATTTTTACTTGACTGTGTCAACCACTAGAATTAAATGATTTGGAATTTACACCAGTAGCAGAATTGTATTAAATGACATTTACCCACATTTTCACTAAAAATGACTCATGTTTCATTACAGATCCACTCTAAGTTTTAGCTTCTGTTTTCTTGATTTAGTTTCGGTGGAATGTCACACTGCGACATTGATTAGCCATAGAAAAAAAATTAATTATTGTTAGATTTTTGCCGAAACACAACACAACAAATCATATTTCTGCTGTGAAAAAGGTTACAGTGACACCTGCACTGATTAATTGGTATGTCTTCTTGTATATAGTCAAGGGGGAGTTAATGAAATGTTACACCTCTATAACTGCTGAGAGCACAGGCTATACCGTGAATGTATAAGAGGGTTCATGTGAGATTAAGAAAAAAAGAAAACTTGCAGAAGGAAAAACTGGCTCGAAATCACAAACCCGAGCATTTTGCAATTTTGTGAGTGATTTTTTTCCCCTCCTGGCACTTACCTTCGCACGACGATTTTTGGTAAAGTGCTTTCCAAAGCACTTTTGCAGAGTGATTTGTTTTTTTACTTCCTGACACAAGTCAGGAAGTGAACTATTTGACCCGGCAAATAATAAATACACTGGGCCAGATTTATCAAGAGTGTCTGAGACAAAATATTAGTAGGTTTGTAGAAATCCGTGCAGATCTGTCTCAGTCATCCTAAGAAATCAATAGATAGTGCAGACTCCTTAACCCCTTGAGGACTGCAGGGCTAAACCCCCCAAGTGACCAGGCCATTTTTAGTAAAATTGGCCACTGCAGCTTTAAGGCCAAGCTGCAGGGCCACACAATACAGCACACAAGCTCTGTTGGTGGGGTCTGATTGCTCCCCCATGTTTATTTTTTTTCTAAATATTTGTCAGGTTTTTTTTTTTATAACGATTCTTCCCTCCCTTCCTCCCCACAGCCAGCCAATTGCGGTGATCGGCTGTCATAGGCCTCTGCCTATGAGAGCCGATCACTCTCTTGTCCCCAGTACAGCGCTGCCAATCACAGCGCTGTACATAGAAATAGACAGCGATCACGCCGTCTAACAGTCTCCCGAGCGGCAATAGCCGCTCGGAGACTGAAGGCGGGGTGGAGCTCCACCCCCTAAGCAGGAGATGCGCAATCTCCTGCATTAGTTGGCCCCAGGACTTTACACCAATTGGCGTTAGGTGGTCCTGGGGCTGCCGCCGCAGCCACGCCCATCGGCGTGACCCAGGCGGAAAGAGGTTAAACTGTAAGGAATAGGAGCTAGGAAGGCCTCTCAGGCAGTGCAGTGTGTGAGGGGAATTACTGTTGCTGAGGTAACCAACACACCTGCTGTCAGCAAGCTCTGAGTGAGGGGGGAGAAGCCCTTTACAAATCACATCTAGCCTGCACTGTCTTTAGAACTGCTAATGAGCACTTCTTAATCTGCAGCAGTTAAGGAATGGATTTGCACTTATCTTAACTGTAGTGTATCTCTAGAAATCCACCCTAAACTGCCACTATTACATAGGCTTTGGGAAGTTTCTTACTATCATGTAGAACTGTTCTTCTGCTGGTTAGAACAGTTTTAGAAGAAAAAACATAAAATGTTTTTATTCTTAAAAGCTCAATCGCTGCACAAAGAGATTTGTGAGCATTTTGCACTTGTCCTATACTTCCATTTTAGCAAAAATGCCCTAAAAATGGTACAGACAGTGCTTTGCTGAGCGAAAAGGAGACACAATTTTCTGATATGAACTATCCCATATGCAGTTTGCTATTTGGACACAAGATGTCCCGATAGCAACTATGTACACTTGTTGGGCAAATTTGTGCATATTTTAAATGGGAATTGTTGCAGAACTCCCCCTCCCTTTTAGAAAGAAGCTCTGAAAATCTTAGGGATCCAGGGTTTGACTGGGGCTATTTAAAGTGTATCTGAGATGTTAGAAGTATATGCATTTATACTTACCTGAGGCTTCCTTCATCCCCCTGTAGCCTGCAGGCTCCCTCACTGTCCTCCCAGGCCATTCTATTCTCCTGCAATCTTCTCTGGTAAATTCACCAGTTACACATGTGCGGCCCTGGCTGCTTTTGCCCCCTGATGGCACTCCCATAGGTGGGAGTGCTCTCAGGGCCGGCCTTAGGTTTCATAGCGCCCTGAGCGAAATCTGATTTTTGTGCCCCCCCCCATCCTCTTTGCGCGTGAGCACACACACACACGCACACGCCCATATGCAATTCACCTTTTCTCCTGAGTTACCTCCTAGCACAGTGGTTCCCAACCTTTTTTAAGTCATGACACATAACGCCAAATGCTCAGATCTCCGTGATACATCACATATGTATAATAGAAAAAATACTATTAATAACCATGCATCCGAGCATAGGTGCCCCCAGTATAGGAAGTCAGTTGTAGGTCTCCCTCCATAGGTAGCCAGGTGTAGGTGCTTCCAATATAGGTAGCCAAGTGTTGGTGCCCTCAGTAGAGATGGCCCGAACAGTTCGCCAGAGATCGGTTCCCGGGGAACTTCCGTGGTTCATGATCGCGGAGAACCGCAAAGTTTTCCGGAAGTTTGGTTCGCCCCCATAGTACATCATGAGGGTCAACTTTGACCCTCTACATCACAGTTAGCAGGCACATTGTAGCCAATTAGGCTACACTCCCTCCTGGAGCCCCATTCCCCCATATAAAAGGCACACAGCATCAGGCATTGGACTCACTCATGTGCCTGCAGTAATTAGAGAAGAGATAGCTGCTGCAGACTCTCATAGGGAAAGCTTAGTTAGGCTCTTGTAGGCTTGTTAGCTTGCTCCTTGCTGATTGTTATTGCTAAAAAAAACACTCCTCAACAGCTCTTTTGAGAGCTAATCTTGTTCTTGTGATTTTTTTTTTTTTTTTTGCATGTGTCCTACTGACACTTGTGTTGCATAGACAGCCTTGGTCATTCCTACTGTGTGTGCCACTGCCAGGCCCATCACATTCAGTGACTACCTGTGTGTGTGACAGGTGCACATTGTAATACCCATCACTGCATATACCTACTACCTGTTGTTCACTTAAGTGCACCCACCTACCTACGTGAGCCATATGGGCCTGAAAACCGCCGCAGCCTGCACTCTGGCCATGGTGCACACCAGTCCAGCATGGCCGTCACTATACAAACAGCTGTTTGCGGTGCATTACGCAGTGAGTTTGGTGTGTCAGTGTGAAGCAGTACTCTAATTACACTACTTGATTGATGGATACATATGCAAGATGTTTTAAAGCACTTTAGGCCTGAAATTTAGCATTCAATGTGATTTCTGCCCTTAAAACGCTGCGTTGCTTCAAATCCAGATAATTCCCCGGGACTTTTGGCATCTATCCCACTCCCCCATGCCCCCTCCAGGTGTTAGACCCCTTGAAACATCTTTTCCATCACTTTTATGGCCAGCATAAGTGTTTCTAGTTTTCAAAGTTCGCCTCCCCATTGAAGTCTATTGCGGTTAGCGAAAGTTTGCGCAAACCAAACTTTTGCAGAAGTTTGCGAACCCGGTTCGTGAGCCAAAAATCGGAGGTTTGGGCCATCTCTAGCCCTCAGTATAGGTAGCCAGGAGTAGGTGCCCTCCCTCAGTATAGGTAGCCAGCTATAAGTGCCCCCAGTATAGAAGGTCAGGTGTAGGTGCCCTCAGTATAAGTAGCCAGCTATAGGTGCCCCCAGTATAGGAAGTCAGGTGTAGGTGCCCTCAGTATAGGTTGCAAGCTATAGGTGCCCCCTTGAAAGCCGGCGCCTTGAGCGACCGCTCCGGTCGCTCAGGTCAAAGGCTGTCTATGAGTGCTCTGCGCGTGCTGTAAATGTGCATGTGCAGAATGCTCAGTCATGGCCATGCATGTACAGTAGTCAGCATGTACTGGAGCTGACCATGGATGAACAGAGTGGCCCGGGAGGACATTGAGGGAGTTCACAGCCTACTGATAGCGGGAGGCAACCCCAGGAAAGTATAAATGCTAAGTGCTTCAATCAAAGGTCCTCTAAAGCTTAAAGGACACCTGAAGTGAGAGGGAAATGCAGCATGTCATATTTATTTATTTTTAAACAATGCCCTAAAGGTGGCCATACACCAGGCAACTTGGCGACCGCTCAACCATCCAATGCGATTATTATAATCGAATTGGATGAAAATTGGTGTCGTCAAGTGCATATCCGACCTACAAAGTGACCAATATCTAAAGTGGACAATTTCGAGACAAAAATTGGTTGCATTGTCGATAGCGCATGCTGAAAGATGTCAGGCTGACGTTGGTTGGTCGGGTGCATGGCGGGAAGGCCGGCCAATTTCCCAACAAATGACGAAACCATCCACCGCCTCGCCGCTGTGCCCCCCTAATGTCAGTGTGCCCCGTGTAAGTATACATTACCTGTCCTTGGCCTCCGTTTGTCCCCTGCTGCTCCAGGCACATTATCCTCTTCCGCATACATTCACGCCCCACGTGGTTTACTGGTACCGCACGTGTGACGTCAACACGCCCCCTTACTAGGAGACCACGTGGGGTGTGCGTGTATGTGGAAGAGGAATGCTGGAGGCCTGTGGGGGACAAGCAGAGGCCACGGAGAGGTAATGTATACATTCACACTGGCATGGAGAAATTACAGTAGGGTGTGCAGCAGCGAAGGACAATTTCAGATCGATTTCAGCATGAAATTGATCGGGAATCGGCCTGTGGTTTATGGGTAGCTGACAGATCTCTCTTATCAGATTCGATTAGAGAGAGATTTGTCTCTTGGTTATATCTGCCCATCATCACCAAATGTATGGCTACCTTAACACTTTTAGCCATAGACCCCGAACAAGCATGCAGATCAGATGTTTCTGACTGATTTGCCTTTTGTGCAACTGACAGTGAACCAGTGCCTTCATATGAGACCTTTTACACAGTCTGCGGCATTCCATAGGCCCTGGGCATGGCATCAATACATTCTAAGTAAAAGCCTTAATTAGTAAAGCTTACAAAAGCAAGGGGGATGTATGAGAATGAAAGGGTTTATATTTCAGTTAACTGACCCAGAAATGTGGAACATTTTGCAACAGCATATTGACTGCACTGATATTTTTTTATAATGGAGCAGAATTAGCATTTCGCTGTCCAAGGATAGCTGCGCAGTTTGCCAATGCATTATGCCCTTGGTCTTTCTTTCTTTATTTGAGGCTCATCTCAGTTTTCAGCTGGCACATGGGATGTTTGCAAACAAAGGTTCTTTAATTAGAATCTCTAGCTTTGTTTAATGATATCGCTGTCCCTTTGCCTGCTGTATCCGCCACACACAGTATTCTTAAGCCTGCAGTCTCACTCCGAAGATGTCTGACTCGTGCCAAAGTGGATGGTCTAATTACGGAAGCAATTTCCAAAATGTCAGCCTATGCTTAACCTCGCGGACACCACTGGCACACACCCCATTGGCATCATAACGGTTCAACTACAGTCACCACAACGGAGCATTAGATAAATCATAACACTATTCAAAGCAATTACGATAACTATAGAAATGTATAACGGTGTGTTTTGCATGTAGTTCTTACAAATGTGTTACGGCAGAAATCAAAGCATTTGCAAAAACAAACAAAAAAAGAAAGCTTGCCAGGGATAACTGATGAGGTCCAGTGTGCAGAATCATGTAGCGACTAATCATAACTCATAATTGAGGTTATTGGGTTATCGAAGTCAAATATATTAAAAGTTAGTTTATATCCGTTCTTCTCCCTGGGGATTCAAAGCGCTGTGACCCTAAGTTATGCAGTCGTAAAGGGTAGTGAAAAGAGATGGGTCTATAGCCTTTTCTTAAAGGATACATGATGCTACCTAAAAAAAGTTTGACTCACCTGTGGCTTCTTCCAGCCTCTGGAAGTCTCTGTGTTCCTCAGCGCAGCTGTGCAGTCACCCATTCATCAGCTGTTCCTTCTGTAATGGCCAGCAACCTGGCTGGGTTGGCTTCTTCTGTGCATTCACAGAATGCTCCCAACCATGGGAGCGTGACTACAAGTGGCGCATGCACCTGCACATGTGCAAAAGAAGCCGACCCATCACCGGCCATTGTCGAGGGAATAGTTGAGACAGTGCAACTGGAAAATGCTGCAGTAAGACAGACCACATTAGAACAGGCATAGGAACTTATAGGATAGAAGAAATAAGGCTCAACATTTTGTTACAGAGAGTTACTCTTTAAATGTCAACAGGCAGATCTTAAAATGTTCACCATTCTCCATTTTATTGCCAACCAGTGAGGAGTTTGCAGTACTGGGGAGATGTGTGAGCTGCAGGGGGCATTGGCTAGGAGCCTGGCTGCTGCATTCTGTAATAGTAAAGGGTGCAAAACTTTATCTGGGGTCCTATGCAGGGGGCATTGCAGTAATCCAGGTGGGAGGATACAAATACATGAACTAGCATAGGTAGGTTTTTAGCTGGGCTGTTTAATTCTTGCTATATTTCTCAGATGGAAGAATGAGGACTTAATGACAGCTGACACCTGCTGTTTGAGTTTTAGCTTTCCATCAAGGATCATCCCCAGGTTCCACACTGTGTCTTTATACTGAACAGCATTTCTCCCAATTGCTAGTTTGAATTGGGGGGACTTTTGAACTTTATCCATCATACGTGGACCACCTGCCACCAACACCTCTGTTTTGTCAGAGTTCAGCCTCAACCAGCTGGTGTTCATCCAGTTTTGGGATTTCACTAGACAGGCATTGATGAATCTTGTGTGCTGGGCTTGAAGGACAGATACAGCTGTGTGTCGTAATATTGTAATGGTCAAGAAGACCAATTTCCACCTTGGTGGAATTCAATTGGTTCATTTTCAAGCTACATAAATGTACATACACAATTGCACAATGTTGCATGAACTCTAAATTATTTACATTATAGTGGCCATCCCTACCTTTAAGCCATCCAGTATGTTTAGGCTTTTTGAATTTTTTTTTTTACTTACAGTATTTCCACTATGAATGAGGGAAAATGCACCTGGCATTCCCATGAAAAGTTCTGCAAAATTTTAGCAAAATAGTTTTGTGAAATGCATTCAAGTCAATGGTGCCGACTTTAAAAACATTAAAAGTTAAGTTTTATATAGATGTTTCCATGTGACTCAGTTGTTTTGGTTTTTCTGACCAGTCATTCTCTTGACTATTACAGTTTCCAGTTTGCAAATAGAAAAATATGAAATATCTGTAACGATATATTGCCAACATTGTTCCATAACTGAGCGCAACCACTAAGAATGTTTCATATTTTAGTGTATATAAAAACAAATTTGAAGTCTTATTAAAAAAAAAAAAAAACAGATACTTACCTGCATCCTACAGACCCTTCCTGTGCCTCTCCTCATCCCCTTGTTCCCCCGCAGGCTCCTCCAGTTAATACTCCCACCGCAGGAGGCTTCGGAAGTCTTCAGGAGCCCAAGTGCTCCAGAAGAAGGGCGGCTCTGTACTGTGCATGCACAAGTGTGCGAGAGAGGATGCTCGCACATGCGTGGTATGGACCAGCCAATCTGAAGCCCACCCAAAGCGAAAGAAAGCAGTCTACGACCGATCGGTTGAAGACTGCTAAAGGGGGAGCCAGCGCAGGAACGATCGGACGAGGAGAGAAACGAAAAAGGCTCTACAGGAACCAGAGCCTTCTCTCTCCTTAGGTAACTATCTGTTTTTGTTATTTTGTTTTTTTTATTTGCTTCAGACTCCATTTAAATAAAGCTGGTGAAATCATTACATACTGCATCTGCCTTGATAATATTAACCAGTGACACCATTCTAAATGTAGATTGATGCCTCAATAAATGATTTATATACTTAAAGGTTTTTCTAAAGTCATCTGACCATATCCAGATCTTAGTCCTCCTAATGGATAAAGGTAGGAATGGAGGGTCTAACCTACCTGGAGTCTGGGTTGGTATTCAGAATCAGGATCCAGTGGTATAACTAAAAAAAAATATGCTGCTACTTCCCCCATCCCGCAGCAAAACTTTGATGGGGTCCCTTGTGCTTACACCCTTCCCATGGCTCCCCTTGTTGACCCTCACAGCCTGGAGGCCCATCTTGCAACAGTGATATAAGAAATGATCTTCACATTCTCAAGTGTAGCCACAAAAACTCCTGATATGGAGCATGGACCCCTATTTCAAAGGGAGGCAAGGATCATAGTTAGATGCCCTCTCTCAGTGCTGCCCCACTAGTGTTTGTCTTCTATAAGTTACAACCCTGTTAATGTCCCAATCATACTGTGTGTACTGTACAGAATATCATAATGATAAAGTGAATTTGTGTAACAATGTTTAGCAACTGAGGTCCGAGTACTGGTGATCTGCAGTATCACCAGTAATACGGATACTATATCTGATTATTAGGTGATCTGCAGAATCACCAATAATACAGATATAGAATAGCAGGCAACCAACTTTAATTGTCTGTATGTGTGTGAAGTGATTGGTGCACATAGTAGTACTCCGAAGGTTCCCACGCTAACCTCCCAGGCGGGGGAGATCAGGTAAGGATCTAGGGAGTAACCTCACCAGTGGCAATGGGCCCACTGGTGAGTAGGAGAGTCAGACAGAAATAGGTCGGCAACACACAGGCAGGTACAGTACAAAATCGATAGGCAATATCAGAGTGAGGGACAGGCGAAAGTGAGCAGGTTCAGAGTCAGAGATCAGGCAGGGTTTGGCAACGATATCTGATAGGCGTAGTACAGAATCAGAGAGCGAAAGCTTAGTCAGGAATGAGCAGGGTCAACAACAATAATACAATAATATCAATCCTAGTCTTAGGTGTGTAATCCTTGGCAACAACACCTGGGATCTAGTCTATGGTCTGAGCGCTAACACAGGGGTGTACACGACAACAGACAGCGAGCTACTGACAGCTCGCTGTCTTTATGCTGGCAGGGGAGCCCAGGGCAACGCCCCCGTCAGGCGGCCAATCAGGGGCGAGGTGCACTCCCTGTGACGTCAGCTGACCTGTGGGTCAGCTGACTCGCCTCCGGGAGGCGTAAATATCCTGACGCTGACCGCGCGCGCACACTAGTCTCTCAATGTGCGCTCTCAAAGGGACCAGCGCGCGGCACCGGCGAGGCAGAGAGGGCGGCAGGGACGGATGAAACGGCTTCCCCGCCGATCGTTACAATTTGTATTTTTTATAATACTTCGCCCGCCTGACTCTAAATGCTGTAAACATGAACACTGTTTAACCATGATCTTGTTCAGCCATTCAGCAGTAGATAGATGTAGTTGTATGTCATCCTACAAGGCTCTGTGCCTGGGAAGAATATTATGCAGATCTCTGTTTGATTTTCACAAATGTTGTAAAACCTCTTACTCTTTCTAATTTTCAGCTTTCTTTTATATTCACAACAGCTAAATTCCATAACAAAATTAATTGTCTGTTATTGCCTTGACAAAGAATAGCGTTTTGTGTTATGACACTGAACACAAGTCACCATAGAATCCATGAGCAAGGCCAGACCTAGCTGCTCATTGCAGATGCTTCAGGAATGTGCTGGCAAGCAGGCACTCCCATTTACATACTGCAAATATTGACATGATCCATGATTGCTTTTGACTGCCATACAAAACCCATAACCATTCCCAACCTTCTGCGCTGCAAACGACCTCATCAAAGTGGCTTGGAACCATTGTACAGAGGCTCTACTGTGTCTGGGCAGCCATTCTGCCTGCAGAAACGCAGATAAAAGAAAGAACGAGTCAGATTCTAACTCCGTGTAATGATTGCCTGAAAATTGCAGTAATTAGGATTTTTGGACAGGACTGCTACAGCTGGCCAGGAAATGGCAAATTGACTCACCATTGGTCTAGAAGGAGCATGCTTTTTAAGGCAGACAAAAACATTTTTTATTATTTGGTAAATAAAACATTGATGCCTTGTGGTAGTGCTAAACCATTCAGGGAGAAAGCAACAGATTAAAGAAGGCTTCCGCTACGACCATCCCAAGGGAGTGAATCATATAGGTCTTTAATTTAAGTGGCTGCTTTGCATGTACTATACAAGCATCCCAAGTGCAGTAGGGGACTTATAATTTAGGACTGTGGTGCTCAGGAAATGGAGCTAGTGTGCTTGAGGTGACCCAGTATGAAACCTCATAGGGGCCCTCCCCACTACTTATTTTTTTTCCTAGCCCAAGTATTTAAATGAATAAATTAATTTTTGAAATCGGTTAGTGTGCTTGAGGTGACTCAGTGGGAAACGTCATAGGGATTCTCCCAGCTGCTCATTTTCACCTCAATCCACATGTTTAAAGAGAACCTGAGGTGGGATTTAATTATGTTACTGGGGCACAGAGGCTGGTTGTGCACACTAAGACCAGCCTCCGTTGCCCCATGGTGTGCCTCCAATGTCCCCCCTGCGCGCCGCTATACCCCCGCAGTGCTGGCGACATGCAGCGTGTCGCCAGCACAATGTTTACCTAAGCGCTGTCTGTCAGCGCCGCTCCCCCGCCTCCACCGCATCGGCGCTACCCACCCGTGTCCCTTCCCTCCTGCTGATAGGAGGGAAGTGACACAGGCGGGAAGCGCCGGGGGTAGCGCAGGGGGGACATGGAGGCACACCATGGGGCAACGGAGGCTGGTCTTAGTGTGCACAACCAGCCTCTGTGCCCCAGTAACATAATTAAATCCCACCTCGGGTTCTCTTTAAATGAATAAATGAATCTGCAAACTCTGTAAAATCATCACTGGAAAGATGTTGAAATAAAAAAATACCTCAATTCAACAGGTGGAGTGCTGCCGCCACTGCTGCCAGGTGTACATGTAAAAAAGGCACCCGGTAAAAAATGGCTCAGAAGATAGCCACTAGTAGAATATCAGTAAAGTTACTGATATTCTACTACTTAATTACTATAGTAAAATATCAGTAATCGTTACAGATATTTTACTATGATTTACCTAACCTTAATCTCACACAGAATCCGTTCTCTACCAATGCCTAGCCCTAAGATCCTCCCTGGTGGTGCCTAACATTAAATATCCCCCCCCCCCCCCCCGATGGTGCCTAGTGCTTAATCTTTAATTCCCCTTCCATGCCTAACATTAAGCCCCCCCCCCCCCCCCCCTACGCTCCCCAGTATCTGACTGTAAATCCCTGTGGTTCTTAATCTTAATCCCTAAGGACTCACACACACACATTTCTAACATTAAAAACCCTGCCTCCCAACCCTTGATATTTTTGCCACCCTAGGTAATTTGTGGCTATAAATGGTAAACAGTGGCTTTAAGTGGCTATTAATGGTAAATAAAGGCCTCAGGTACCTCAGTCAGGGCTTCCAAATTACCAAATTATTGCCTCTAACCGTGACTTTTATCATTGCCACCTATGACAGCACCATGTTTAAGAAGATGTCCTTTTTACTTGCTTGGCAGCAATCTTCTTAGTTATTGTCATATCAACCATATCAACCACACCTCCAATCTGCAGCAAATGGAGGGGATGAGTAGTGTGAGCACCATATACCCTCCTAGATTTTTCTGCAGAAGTCTGGGCATTAACACAGCCCGCTGCCATCCTGAAAAAAATCCCTAGTGTAATTTTTTTAATTGCCTAAACTCTTAGGTGTTCTAGTGAGTACAGGGGAATGAACTAAAGTTAGTTACAAGTTACAAGTTAGTTACAAGTCAAAAGACTCATTTTATTTGGCTGAATCTATTGGATGGAACTTTATTTGGCCTGAAGAAGTTAGCTTAGACTCACGAAACGTGTTGCCAGTGTATAATGAATTGTCATTTGTTATATGAAGTTGTCCTTTTTCAGGTAAGCCACCTCCTTTTTAATCATTTTAGTTTATTTTAACACAGTTTTAAATATCCTTGGGTGCCTCTTACTCCCTGTTTTTGCAGGATGGAGCCTTGTTGATGGAGCCATATTGAGTCAATATGCCTTTCCTGAAGAAATGTTTTAATCATCCTTGCTTGGAAGCAAGATGCATTATATTTAGCTATTACGATGGGATTACCATAGTAACGCTTTTGGTAATCATATACCGTGGGTCATGCTAATAGCATAACCCATGGTGATAGTAAGATTGCCATGCACTGCCGGTGCACAGCAATATTACTGGCGCTTAGTGCATCAACCCCATTGGCACTTATTCAATTCACCTTTTCTCCTTATTTTTCTCCTAGCAGATATTTTCCCAACTTCTTAAAAAAAATGTCTTTTAGGGCTGATACACTCTGGCTGCATTTTTGTGTTGCGTATTTTGAAAAACGCGATCTTATTGATTTACATGATAGAAGATTTGTATCAGCATGATACCATTTATTGGCTAACTAAAAAGAATACAAATAAGTGAGCTTTCAATCCTGTGTGCTTACAAGCTGATGGAACATACAGCTATATACATGCAATATCAAAAGGGGATACACAGATTTTTTTCAAGCATAAATACATGTCATTAAGATGCCTTAAAGCAAAATGAAACCCAGCATTTCTTCTTTGCTCTAATAGATTATTTACAGCATATTATATACAACCAGCATTTTTTTTTCGCTAGAACAGCATTTAAAGGGTTACACACAGGACTTAGAAGTTCCCTGCCAGCAAAGCTGGATGCATCAGACGTGCAGATGATGTTATCTTGTATTTAATTGTATCAAGTGAGGAATGTAAACAAACACTTCCCTGACACTGCAGGCTCTGCTGAACAAAGTCAGGCAATCAGAAAACATTTCTGCTTAAGTTAGAACATGAATAAAGCAGCCCATACACTCAGCCGATTTTCTGGCCGACCGATCGATCCCGATCGATCGATCGATTGCAAATCGGTTGGCCAATCGACCGATCGACGGCCGATTTCGATCGATTTCGATGGATTTCCATCGAACTTGCAGGGTGGAAAATTTAGGTCGATCTGATGAGATTGCTTATCAGTTTGCATTGGCCTTAATGGAAATCTGATGGCAAAAAAATGCCATCAGATCGAATTTCAATAGATTTCAAACTGAAATCTATTGGAATTCTATCCTGGTAAAAAATTTTCTAAAAACGCATCAGATAGATCATCAGATGCATTTCTTATCTATCTGCTGCCAATCTGACGAGTGTATGGGCACCTTAAAGCAGTTATAAATAAAATGCAAAGTCAGCTCTCCGAGAAAAAAAAAGTGTACTTTGGGAACGTATAATTTCTAAATGAATAATAATACTTATGCACAAAAGCAAATATGATAACCGTATGGCATATAAAAAGTAGAAAAACATGTTTTTATTGAATATTATGTCAGGGTTTTATACCGCTTTATGTGAAACAGCACATCTAAATGGGGTGGGAGGTTGTTAGCTGAGATAAGACTCTTGTTTACACAATATTCACAGACTTGGGAAGTTGGGAGTCAGATGTCACAGAGGCATCGTAAATTCTGAGTTCACAAGTTTAGCTTTAAAGGCTGAGAGTTTTGGAATTAAAGACCATCAGCCTCATACCAGTTTAAAAAGCTTTTGTTCTTATTCAAGCCTTAGTCCACTGCTTTGAACCAATTTATAAATTTTGTTTCTGCTATTAACCCATCATTTGATGTTTTGAAGCCACCCTTTAGGGCAAATAAGAATCTGAGCAAAATCACTGCAATGTTTAGAGGAATGTTTATTTTGTGTAATAGTTTGTATTTGTTTTCCTTTAGTTTTTTTGTTTTTTTTTTTACTTCAAAAATAAAACAAGAGTAGTGGTTCCTAATTTCTTTTGCTAGGATTTGTGCCAGGGGTTTTGTAACGAGGGTTGCATAACCTGAGTAATCGGTTATTGCAATCCTAAAGCATCATATAAAGTGTCCCAAAATATCAAAATATAGCAGATTGTTACAGCCTAAAATTACATCATGTATTGCTTCAAAGTTTACTTTTTGACAGCTGAAGTGAGTTAGTGCATTTTAAATGAATGAATTAAAGATAAAACCAGCTAACAAAAAAAGTTAAGACCCACAAGCAAGTTTATCCTTCTATTAGATTAGCTGTATTCCCCCGTTTGTATCACTCATCTACAGTTTTAATTAACAGATCAGATTGCCCGCTAGGCATCTTAATTAGTTTCTATAAAGTTAGAATATTTCTACTGGGCCAGCTGAAAAAGAGGCAATTAAATGGCTAGATGGGGTCAGTCATGACAGTGAGTAGATATTCCTGTGTACTAGGCTACGTAAAGTTGTTGTTTTTTATATTTCATATTTTACATAGTCTTGTTATACTTTGGTAGGTATACAAGTAGCTCTAAACTTCTGTGTTTTCATTCATTTTTTTAATGGATACTGTTACTTACTTGCTTTATTATTTATTTATGTATTTGTTTGTTTAAAGTTCTCTGATATGAGAAAATGTGACAAACTGTAAATTCAAAGGAAACCATCTTACACTCCATTTTTCACCTTATATGATTATTTAACAATATGGACAGGAGGATTGAAAACAGTGTATCTCATGTTAGAAATAGCAATTTATTAGTAACACCTTAAATGGTTTCACTGCCAAGGTGCCGATTTATCTTGATTCCCTTGTTTGTCTTGTAAAATTTATTGTTAGTGTTAAGTTAGTGGTTTTCTCAGTGCATATGGTTTGGGATGGAATGGAGAAAGGATACAAAATATCTACATTTCAAGCAGTCCACTCATAATGTAAAGTTAGAACAGACTATCTTCTAGTTTAACACATTCCTACCACAGGTTATTTCCCCAGAATAATTTTCACCTTTAGCGTTCCTACCATTCATTTGCCGATAACTTTATCACTACTTATCACAACTTAATGATCTATATATTGTGTTTTTCCAGTACAAAGTAGTCTTTGTTGTGTGGTATGTTTTGCTAAGAATTATTTAATTTCCTATGCATTTTAAAGGGAATAAAAAGAAAAATAATTGAAAGTCATTATTTCTCAGTTTTCAGCCATTAACAGTACTACTGTAGATAAAACCCACACATTTTATTTGCCCATTCCTTCTGGTTATTACAACAATTATTATTATTATTATTATTATTATTTTTTTTTTTTTATAAACATTGTATAGTGGTAATATTTTATTTGGTGATAAAGGTGTATTTTTTCCGTTTAGTTTATTTATACTATATTAATAATTGCCTTATTTGCAAAGATAGCAGTAATATATCGCTAAGGTAGCTATTTTTGTGGTTTTTTTTTTAAATGCTGTCACTTTGGCTCTTTGGGAAGGGGGAGGCAGAAGGGGTTATTAAGTATAGGGGATGTTTTTGGTAATGTATTTTTTAATTTTACTTTTTGTTCACTAGATGTCCCCAGGCTTTATCCTGTGTACTTAGGAAGTAAGTGTGTGTGTTTTCACTTTCATTTCAATGAATGATCACTGGCTTCTGGCTGAAGTGGTGATCATTCATTTACTGGCACTTTGACTGGCTTCAGCAACACATGTTCTCATTCAACAATCAGTGCTTGGCGGGATGGCAAAGTGGGCACAGGTATGCCTGATTATCTGTGGCACATGAAAACAAGGAAGTACACATTTAAATGCCCCTGATCCTGAAGTGAAGTCTTCAGGGACATATATATGCAATGTAGGGATTGGTAACTGGTTAAAGAAGAACTCTATCTAAAGCCATATGAGGACATTAGTGGTTCTGGAAATTATAGCTTTACAAGCGATAAAGAAGATGCCATTATTGTATTGCTACAATTGGAATTATGTTCTCTACACATGCTAGATTATTGCCTGTTACAGTATTAATTAGTAGGGCCCATATGCAATTAACTTTTCCTCCAGAGTTTTCTCCTAGGAGATAATTTGTCTTCTTCTATTCTTTTCACTTTCACTTTCCAATTGAAAAAGTACCAAAAAATAGGTGAAAAGTACTATCAGAACTATTGTAAGTATGTACTTGCTTGCTAGTGATTTAAAAGGCCTTTTAACAAGTTTGAAAATATTACTTATAAGAAAACTCAGGAGAAAAAGTTAATTGCATATGGGCCTAGAGCCCTGATTTAATTCACTTTTTCATCTTCTGTTTAAAATATCCTTTCAGCACTCTGCAATTGAAAAAGTACCATAAGGAAGATTAAAAAGTACTGTCAACATTATGTTGCTTACTTTTTTATTTTGCTTATTGGTAAGTTGTGAAAATATCTCCTAGGAGAAAACTTAGGAGTCTTATTGGGATCTTCTTATTTAGGAGTTTATTCAGATGAATGGAACAACAGGACGAAGCAGCATAATATGTACAACACACACAGTCAGAGACACCTTGTTGTCCCCAGCCAGCTCCCCCACAGTTTCCCTTATACCTATAGATAAGCAGTAATGTTATGTATGTATTTGATTATACTGTTATTTAGAGACAGACAGTCTTGCTTTCAGGCTGCACGTTTTGCCAGATGTCTTTTCTTGCTGTACCTTGTATACTGCCCTGTTCTGCTTTTTCTATTTGCAGGTTATATAAGCCTGAGTGATCAGGCTGTCATTTATATTTTGCTTGATAAATCAATTCTAGTGACAGGCATACTGTATAATTGTCTTCAGCATGACTGGTGACTCCCTGTAAATTGCATCCTTGGAAAGCATCAGTCTTCTGGTACGTCTGCTATTGTTCTTTCCTATCCCAATGAAGTTGCCAGTTCAGGTACTTTCGCTGCTTAGACAAAAGTAACAAAGAAACCTTGTCATGGCCCCACAGTTTCCTATATATCTGCAGACACCTGCAGTTGATATCTGTCTTTGATTACATTTTATGTGTACCTGAGATGAAAACAGATCTCAGATTTTATACTGCGCAGGCACAGAACGCTCCCAACAACATAAGTGCAATGGGGACACAGTCAGCCGCACATGCACAATAAAGAGTGATTTGGCCAGACTATCGGGCCATCCAGTGGGGAATAGGAGTGAACTAAGGAGACGGTGAGGGACTGAGCGGCCTCAAGGGGGCTTAACGAGACTCAAAGACAAGGGATACTAATGCTCTGGTACTTACCCTGGCTTCCTCCCGCCCCATAAACAAGTCCCACGCCATCCTCCTGTGGTCTGCCGTTCAGCTGCGGTGAGCTCCGTCACCAGCTCAGTCTATGCCAGTCAGGGTCTACTGTGCATGCACAGTAGACCTGGACTGACGTCTCTGAGCCTGTTACCAGGGCTCACCACGGTTGAACGGCAGACCGCGAGAGTACGGCGTGGGACTTAGACATGTTTATGGGGTGGGAGGAAGCCTTGGGTAAGTATAAGAGCTTTAGTATCCTTCATCTCTGAGTTTCTTTAAGAAAGCCTCAGGCAAGTATGGAACCTAAAACTTCTTTCATCTCAGGTTTCCTTTAAGTCAGGTACTATGCTGATGTGCTGTAAACTGAGATATTAAAGAGGAACTGTAGTGAAAATAATGTAATTAATTCTTTTTTTTTTACAATGTTCATTTATCAACTATTTAGTCAGTGTTTGCCCGTAGTAAAATCTTTCCTCAGCACGGCTACATGCTAAGATACAGTAATATATAGATATAGGAAGTGTTTCTGAAATTAAAACCAGGAAAGTTACCATAAAGGTGAACATCCTGAATACTTTACTGAATTCTACCATGTTACTATGGTGCCTCTTTAATTCATTGTATGTTACTCTTTCTGAAGCACTACGCAATATCATACTACTACCATTCAAGCAAATCTATATATATAATAGACTAAGTGCCTCAACCTTCAAGCAAGAAGAAGAAGTATCGCCCCCTGTCCACAGGGCCGGTCCAAGCAAAAAGAAGAGGGGGGGTCCTACACTCTCCATCAAGCTGGAGGGGGTAGCTGCAGGAAGGGGGTATTGGGCACAGCGGTGGGGAGGGGGGTCAGACCCCCCTCCCCGCCGCTGTGCCCCATCTGCGCTCCTCCTCTAGCTTAAGTTCTATGGAAAACAAAAGTTTGCTTCCTTGAAACAGAAAGAATTTGCGATAATTCAGGTTGGAGTGAGCTTGAGTTGTCTCCCAGTGCATCACTGCTGAATATATGCAAGTTAACCATTGTTGCCCTTAGAAGCTAAACACTGAATTCCAGGAGGTGTGGAGGAGGTGTGTTCTGGAGGTGTGTTTAGCTTCTAAGGGCAACAATGGTTAATTTGCATATATTCTGGGAGACATCTCAAGCTCACGCCAACCTGAATTATCACAAATACTTTCTGTTCTAAGACAGCAAACTTTTGTTTTCCATAGCATTTTAGTAAGGGGGCTTTTAGGACCATTGTATCCCCCTCACACAATGAGGCGGTTCACCAATGAGTTCTGGTTCACCATGAGCTTGCTGGTTAGTCTGTACCTCTCGGTGTTACAAGCCCTACTCCATAGAGCCAAATTAATCCATGCCATGCACTGATGAGGATCAAACAATCTGAAACAGTCTGCATGCATGTTGGACTATTATGGCTTTGTACAAATTAAAAAGCTGACACATCATTGCATTCCAGCGGTTCTGGAGGTGTGTTTAGCTTCTAAGGGCAACAATGGTTAATTTGCATATATTCTGGGAGACATCTCAAGCTCACGCCAACCTGAATTATCACAAATACTTTCTGTTCTAAGAAAGCAAACTTTTGTTTTCCATAGCATTTTAGTAAGGGGGCTTTTAGGACCATTGTAGCTCCCTCACACAATGAGGCGGTTCACCAATGAGTTCTGGTTCACCATGAGCTTGCTGGTTAGTCTGTACCTCTCGGTGTTACAAACCCTACTCCATGAAGCCAAATTAATTCATGCCATGCACTGATGAGGATCAAACAATCTGAAACAGTCTGTATGCATGTTGGATTATTATGGCTCTGTACAAATTAACAAAATGACAAATCATTGCATTCCAGCGGTTCTGGAGGTGTGTTTAGCTGCTAAGGGCAACAATGGTTCATTTGCATATATTCAGCAGTGATGCACTGGGAGACATCTCAAGCTCACTCCAACCTGAATTATCGCAAATTCTTTCTGTTCTAAGAAAGCAAACTTTTATTTTCCATAGCATTTTACTAAGGGAGCTTTTAGGACCATTGTAGCCCCCCACACACTCCAATGAGTTCTGGTTCACCATGAGCTCGCTGGTTCATCATGAGCTCTGTAGCTAAAGAACAGCAGCAGCCGCCACTGTTAGTAAGAGGCAGTGGGCGGGGATGACTCACCTTTTCCGCGTTTCAGTGTGCGGTCCACTGTCGTCACTTCCTGCAATGCCGTCCACTTACAATACAGTGGTTGGCATTGCAGGAAGTGACGGCAGTGGAATGCACGCCTGTAACACAGAAGAGTCATCCCCACCCGCTGCCTCTTACTAATAGCGGCGTCTGCTGCTGACCTTAAGCTAGAGGGGGAGCGCAATTCACAAATATTAACCTCCTTGGCGGTAATCCCGAGCTGAGCTCGGGGTATGCCGCCGGAGGTCGCCGCTCAGGCCCTGCTGGGCCGATTTTAGTTCTGAAAAAAGCAGCACACGCAGCTGGCACTTTGCCAGCCGCGTGTGCTGCCCGATCGCCGCCGCTCCGCGGCGATCCGCCGCATGCAGCGGCGAAAGAGGGTCCTCCCAGCCGCCCGAGCCCAGCGCAGCCGGAACAAACAGTTCCGGCCGGCGCTAGGGGCTGGATCGGGCGGCTCTGACGTCAGGACGTCGACTGACGTCCATGACGTCACTCCGCTCGTCGCCATGGCGACGAGGAAAGCGAAACAAGATAGGCCGCTCATTGCGGCCTATCTTGTTACTTTCGATTGCCGGAGGCGATCGAAAGTACGGTTCAGGAGCGCCCTCTAGTGGGCTTTCATGCAGCCAACTTTCAGTTGGCTGCATGAAATATTTTTTTTTTTATTAAAAAAAAACCACATTGCAGCCTCCCTGGCAAAATAAATAAACCACCAGGGAGGTTAATAAAAGCATGTAATAAATCAAATAAAAGTGTTTGCCATTTATTTCCAGCTCTGACCAATCTCCATGCGGTAAAAGTTGACAGATGTAGCAGAGAGTGAATAGGGAGAGCCAGAGAGCCAGTAGGGAAAGCCAAACAGCCTTGCTTCTCACCTCTTTTGATCTGATACCCTGTCGGGCGGGACTTCAGGATGACAGAGCAGGAGAAGGAGGCATTTAAAAAGGCTTTTCTGTATCCCTTTAGATGTGCATATCTGTATACTGATACACAGATAAGCTTCCTCTAGTTAGCATAGATGCACATCTAAAAGGATGTCGGGATGCACTGGACAGAAAATAGAATGGCGCATGCACAGACTCCTAAGAGAAGACTGATAGCTTCCTGTCTGACCTGTTCCACAGCTTATGAGACTATCGAACAGTATATTTAGAACAACAGCTTGCTAATTTGGGTGCAGGGTGATCCCCAACCTTAGGCCAATGTAAAGTTGGGGGCCCTTTACTGACCTGAGCCTGCAGGGGCTGCTCCCCTGTAGTTATTGTCTTGCTTGGTTTGGACACCACACAAGTAGCAATAAAGTTTATAGTCATTGTTTGGCTGTAGGATTGCCAAGCACAAATGTGTAAAACAAACACTGGAGATCATAAAGAACCAGTAGCAGATACTCAAAAACTGAGTGGTGGTGCTCTAACCAAACACCCCGAACCCATAGCTGGAGAGCGGCTATACAATAGCGGTGCCCAAGTGTATCTGCAACTTAGGCGACAACATATTTAGATGAAATACCTTGACAGGCACCAAAAAGGCTATCTTGAGAATAAACTGGACCCCTAACTGCTTCTGGGTCCCATTACAACTGCAGTGGCTGCTATTGCTATTGCTGTATACTTGGTGTTATTTTACAAGATATGCTATTTTGAAATAGTTTTAGTCATTTACATTCATTTGTAGCAAACAAATAAACATATAAACAAAAAAAATTCTAGTAATTTGCTCATGGCAATAGAGTAAAAAAAATTCAGTTAAGGAAGTAGATCGTAAAATTTTGACTTTTAAAAGTTTCAATCACAGTTTACTGAAGACAAATCTGGATGGGGTATAAAATTACATGTATTGTGTAATAATAAGTCCAGATAACAGGAAGCTGGCATAAGATCCATGCTGAGATTTCTTTTCGTACATATACTGTTTAGCCAGCGGAGACAAGACAGTTAAGATTTAGCACAGAGGGAACCTTGAAATTTCAATGTGTATGAGTCGTGCTGGCAACCATAAGAGGGGGGAGCATCAATTTGCAAGCAAGGTCTCCGAAGAGGAAAGCAAAGGAGCAAAAAGATTTACCGGTGATATCCAGCTTGGATAGAGGCTCGACCGCACCAAGGTTAGCTGACACTAGCGCGAAAATGCAATAGTCGTAAATTGTACATCTACAGGATGTTACATCTCCAAAGAGAATTTATTTCATCTTCCAATAGAGAAATATTCACTGGTATTATTAGATGAGTCCAGCAAACTGGACTTTTGGGAGAAAGAAACTCGAAAGGTCAAAGAATACAGAAATGATTAAAAATCCTCCTCACCTTATCCGTTATTATCGCAGATGGATGGGATGGCTGTTTAGTGGACATGGGGAAAGCTCTATGGAATAATTATAGGTGTATAGATGACCCATTATCACATAATAGAAGCTGCTAATGCCAGCTTCTAAATATGTATAAATATATCACAGGAAACTCCTTGTCGATCAGCTCACAATAAAATCGTGAAGCTCATTACCGCTGGTTATAATGACTGAAAATGAGCATTAATGGATTCAGGCAAGAGCTTCGAGTGCTGAAAGCTGTTAGCGGAATCAATACGACGGCAATTTCTATGCATAGAATTCCAGCGATTAATACTAACCAATAGTGATTGGAGGCTTTGCTATTAACATTATTAACATGATTTACTCCTGGAATCCTACCGTGGGCTCTTGAAATATGTTTATGCACTTGTTATGACTAACACAAATCAATAGCCGGATAGTTTGGCCTCTTCAAATGAAAAAATGGATGGAGAAGGGGAAGATCTCAACATCCATATAAATGAAATCAAAGATCATGTTTCATGCAAACCTGTAATGAGGAAAAAATAAATAAAAGTTAGATACTTACCTCAGTAGAGGGAACTGTATCGATATTTCAGAGGTAGTGATGGGCAGAAATTATGGCTATGCGTAATTATGCAGCGTAATTCACAATTAAGCATTGAAATTGTAATGCAAAATTTGCGGATTACGCATACAAAATTTTTGCATGGAAATTTAATTGGTAACCGTAATTACGCATGTTAGCGTAATTTATGTGTAATTTTCGACTCAACTGTTTTTCGCATATGAATGCATTTTTCACATTGAATATTTAAATAGCCACGCATGCACAGTACACTGGCAAATATATGCAAATATGTGTATGCATTGAATGCAAATTATGTGTAATTGCGTAATTACAGGCGTAATTATGATCCACAGACATAGTATGCTGTATGTAAAGTAACAAAATTATGCAAAATTGTATGTAATTGTAATTGACCCATTACGACCACCACTATTCAGAGGCTCCTCATGTCCTGCATGACCCCACCCAGAGATGGATTAAGATGAAATTGGGCCCTAGGCAATGTTGTAGCTTTGGCTCCTCCTTATGGTCCTTTTGGTAATCTGAGACAGGGACAGAGGAAGTGGCAGTTAGGCCCCCTGACATCCACTAGGCCCCAGGCACCTGCCTAGGTTGCCTTGTGGATGAACTTGCACTGGGCCCATCGCTGCTGGCTGGGATCCTCTTTCTCTTTGCAGCCATGCTGCCATTTGCATATGAGCGTGGCCACACTGCGCACATAAGCATACAATCCGTACCTCTGTGGTAGCACAAAGCCAGTATGTATGGAGGAAAAATGATGATCTGATGAAGGCGTATGTACGCCAAAACGCATCATGATGCTACAGGCACTGTAATAGAGGACCTGACGTACCCTGCCAACCTTTCAAGTCTGAGATCCAACTCAACATCCCTGCTACTGGCCACAGCAATTGGAAACTGGAGGAAGGAGAGGGAGAAAGGGAATCCTCGCTAGCCCTAATGTCGGGTGATATGCTTTTATTGCATTTACATCTAGTAAGTGCAATTGCAATCCTTTTAACAGTAATAAAAATGTTAATGCACCATAGAGCGCTCCTGTTTTATCTTGTTTTACAGTTTCCTCTACTTGAGACAGCTATCTAACTTTTGATATTTTTCTCCTTACAGGTTCACTTTTAAACCCAGATAAACTGTATATAGTGTAGCTGGTCTTCTCTGCTTAAAGATTACCTGAACTGACAGTGACATGATGAGATAAACATAGGTACATATAATATTAGTCCTACAAAAAAAGGACTTATATTCCAAAAGCTACCATCACGTAGGAAAACTATGATGTTAATCCAAGATATGGTATATCCCTCCCCTGATCAATTTAATCCCACAACAAATCCTATATATATTGATCATAATTCACCAATGCTCATATTCAATAAAACCAAGTCCCCTGGTTCCATTACTGCTCCAATACTGCTCCCTTTTCTCATCCGGTGTTCAACTTTTTCTGATGTTCCCTTTTTTTTTTAGCTTATATGACATTACTGAGTTATTGACGCCCTATTCTAGATGACGACTTTCCCGACATGATGTGTTTGTACACTTGGTTAGGCTGTTTATCTGGGGCAATGTTGTATTCAATATAACAATGTTATTGGTTTCTTTTTTATCTGACAATCTCCCCATTGTAATTCTCCTTTATACTTTTGTATATAGTTTATACTGCATTCATCTATGCTTTCCCTTAGATGATTCTGATATTGATACAAATCATTGTTATCCTCTTTTATAAAACAATAAAAATGTATTGAGAAAAAAAAGGACTTGTATTACTGTATATGTACCTTTTTATATTGCTACACTGCAAGTTTTTTTTTTAAAATTGAGCCATTATCTGTGCAAATTAGATTATTGACAAGCTTTTAGAACACAGCCAGATGTCTTGAAAAATGTAAATTGATGGCAAAACACTTTTATCTGGCTGAGAAAACAATGCTGATACCATTTTGAGCCTCAACATTTCAACTGGTCATTACTTCTGTCATGGCTTCTGTTTATAATGTTTCTCCACAGATTTTTCTCCACTGGATGTAAGCAGGCTGCTGAACTTGGGTTAATTTACACCCAGCTCATACACTATTCTGCCTCCCATTCACTTACATTAGGAGGCATACATTTTAAGGCAATTTTAAATTTGAATATAAATAGAAGTACTCACAGTTTTCTCAGTTTTCTGGTTGCAAGCAATGTGCAACCACCAATAAGGCACACGTGGGAATTACCACCACCACTCAGGTCCATGTGGAGTGCACCAGTCACACTCCGAGTTCTGTGAAAGTACCTCAAAGAAGGGAACTGGACAAGAACAACAAGGTGTAAACAATAAGACACTGGAAGGCTGAGCCCCCCCTCCCCAAAAAATTAAAAATAAAATAAAATGTGTGTGTGTGTGTGTGTGTGTACCAATGTTTGGCATGCTCATGCATTATCGGCCATTATTTATTTCAATTATGTTAAATAGTTGCACAGCTAACAGATGTTATGTGTGATGAAACGTGGAAAAGCCGCTGCCTCTCAAGGTGAGGCGGCTGTTTCCGCGTCCAGCATGGCGTCACAATGCGGAAAAAACGCCGCATGCCGCATAGGCAGAGCGTCGGAATCCGCATTGGGAATGGCGGAATCCGCATTGGTAACGGCGGAATCCGCATTGGTAACGCCGGAATCCGCATTGGAGGCGGCTCCCGCACTCGGTTCACTGGATACATTGCAAGGCAGTGCTGGTGTGGCTGGGACTGATAGTCCACCTAGATTCAGAGTGACACGTGCGCGCACAGAGGCAGAGCTTAAATAACAGCCAGAAGGGAGTCAGCTGACCAGGCGGGTCAGCTGACATTTTCCACTACTCTCATTGGTCCAGCAATTTGGGAGGTCCTGGAGAGGTTCTTGTGTATATATACTGCTGGCTGTTCACTTGCTCTTTGTCTGGCGTTGCGAACACATACGTGGGAGCACTCAGACCCGTAGTCAGATCCTTAAGTGTGCCGGGACCAGCTGGAGCTGTAATCCTACACTTAGCTAGATTCTGTTGATAGCTTAAAGTACTAGTTTGATTGTGATTATCTGTTATGACCTTCTGCCTGCCTGACCATCCTCTTGTATTCTTATCTTGTACCTTGCTATTCTGATACTCTGTTGCCGAACACCGGCTCGTTCTTAGACTCTGCTTCTGCCTCTTGACCTTGTACCTCGATATTTCTGATACCCTGTTGCCGAACTCTGCCTGTACCTAGACTCCGCCTCTGCCTTCTGAATCTGTACTTTATCTGTCCGTGTGTTACGATCTGGCTTGTCTGACCTCGAGAACCAACCTCACTATTGGAGGCGGTTCCCCATCCTGTTAGTGACACTTTCTCCTGAGTGTCACTCTCAGACTTACCTTCCTACTCGCAGCCTGACTCCTCCCACCTTAGAGAGTTCAGGTCTTCGGAAGGAAGCCGTGCAGTACTCCCCACTGCACTGAGGCTCAGTCCTCTTAGTGTTACTGTTACACCAAACACTACACTCTACTCAAGTACAGAGGTTAGCTGGTATATCGGATTATCGGTGATACTGCAGATCACTTATAATCTGGTATACATCTGTATTCCCAGTGATACTGCAGATCATCGGTAATCAGATCCTCTCTGTGCTCCACCATTCGTTACAGAACGCCAGACCAAAGACAAAATGGACACACGCACTGGTCCTCTGGGTGAACTTGCCACCTCAGTGGATAATGTCAATCGAGAGCTGGGTGAACACAAAGCATTGATTGAGGCTCTGACAGGGTCCGTCCAAACCCTCCAGACGTCAGTGGATGAAGTGCGATCCCCTCCTAGCGCAGACATACGCATGCCCGTTCCAGAACGGTTCTCTGGCCACAGATCTGACTTCCGCAATTTTAGGAGTAGAGTGTTATCATATTTTGAATTAAGACCCCGATCCTCTGGTACTGAGGCCCAGAAAGTCACATTCATCAAAACTTTACTGGCCGGTGATTCTCAGACCTGGGCATATAACCTGTCCCCTAGAGACACAGCTCTGGCCTCAGTAGAGTAATTCTTTAAGGCCATGGCCGTAATTTACGACGACCCAGACCTTGCTGCGACCTCTGAGCGGAAGCTCAAGCTTTTACGGCAAGGCAAGGGTCCAGTCGAAGAGTACACGGCCGAATTTCGTAGGTGGTCAGTTACCGCCAGATTTGACACCTATGCCCTGATGGATTACTTCCTGTCTGGGTTGTCGGAGGAGGTCTCCGACCTAATGTTAAGTTTACCCGAGCCCAAAACAGTCGATGAGGCCATCTCATCGGCCATTCGAGTCGACCGTAGGCTACGCCATCAGAGACAGACTAGGGGCAGTCACTGTGTCAGGGTGACATCTTACGCGGCACCTTCCGCTGCACCCCTAGTAACACCATCTCCGCCTGTCTCACCCTCACCCGAGCCAATGCAGATTGGTCGATCAAAACTGACCCAGGTCGAACGAAGGCAGAGAATGACTGAACAACTGTGCCTGTACTGTGCAGAAGCGGGGCATAGAGTGCAAAACTGCCCTAACAAGCCGGGAAACGAGTCTGCCTAGGAGTAGTGGTGGGTGACACCCTAGGCACACAATTCTCACCCCATAAAGAGAAAAGATTGCTTCTCCCTTGTACGATTACATGGGATAATAAGTCTGTAGCCACTGAGGCTTTTATTGATTCTGGCTCAGCGGCTAATTTTATGAACTTTGAATTTGCTCAGGAGTTGGGTATTCCTCTCACTCCAGTGAGACCCCCCATTCAGGTCATGGCAGTAGACGATTCCCCTCTGCAACGGAATCGTTCCCTGTCACAGACCCCGGAGGTGAAGGTCATGATAGGGGTACTGCATGGGGAACAACTACAGTTTTTCGTATTACACATGTCAACCTCCACTATCATCCTAGGCATGCCGTGGTTACAAGTCCATTCACCACAAATAGACTGGGCTACGGGTCAGGTAACCAGCTGGTCCGATCATTGTCGTCAGCAGTGTTTAGGGAAGGTGACATTGGGCCAGACCAGGGTTCAGTTGGAAGGGGTTCCAGTACAGTATTCTGAGTATGCCGATGTGTTCTGTCCTAAGGCCGCTGACAAGTTACCGCCGCATTGCCCATTTGATTGCCCCATTGATCTCCAAACTGGTTGTATGCCCCCTAGGGGTCATCTTTACAATTTGTCCGGGCCAGAGAAACTGTCCATGCAAGAGTATATTCGTGAGAATTTAGCTAAGGGGTTCATTCGACCATCCCGGTCGCCCGCAGGTGCAGGGTTTTTCTTTGTTAAGAAAAAAGACGGGAGTCTGCGACCGTGCATAGATTACCTGGGCCTGAATAAAATCACGATAAAAAATCGTTACCCCTTGCCCCTAATAGATGACCTTTTCACTCAAGTTACCAACGCTAAAGTCTTTTCAAAATTAGACTTGCGGGGCGCATACAACCTGGTGAGGATCAGAAAGGGCGATGAATGGAAGACGGCCTTTAACACACCCGACGGGCACTATGAGTACTTGGTGATGCCCTTCGGGTTGTGTAACGCCCTGGCCGTCTTCCAGGAATTGATTAATGAGGTATTCAGAGAGGTGTTGGGCAGGTTCGTGTTAGCATACCTGGACGATATACTTATCTTTTCCAACAACCTCTCTGAGCACAGAACACATGTCCGAATTGTACTGGACAAACTGAGGCAGAACTCGCTTTATGCAAAGTGGGAAAAATGTATTTTCGAGGTGACATCTGTTTCTTTTTTGGGGTACATTATTTCCACTTCGGGTCTGTCAATGGATCCTGCCAAGGTCTCTGCTGTGATAGAGTGGCCCCAACCCGTGGGGTTAAAGTCTTTGCAGAGATTCTTAGGCTTTGCTAACTACTATCCGAGGTTCATAAAGGGGTACTCCACTGTTATCTTGCCCCTCACTAGTCTCACAAAAAAAGGGGCAGATACTAACCACTGGACCCCGGAAGCCCTACAAGCGTTCTCTACCCTGAAAACCTTGTTTTGTTCAGCACCCATCCTGAGGCATGTCGACACCCAGGGGCGTTTCTAGGCTCCTTGGAGATCGGGGGCACCTGTGGGCACCAGGCGGGCCGCGGCAAAAAAAAATGGGCGTGGCCATGCGGTGAGTGGGCGTGGCCATGGGTGAGGCCAAATGTACATGAACTTAGCAGTGGTGTAAGCTACAGATAACGGGCCTGCCCATCGAAATATTGGATGGAGCCCCCTGTCCTTTATTTGGATAATTTACAATCAATATAGGCATAGATCAAAGATGTATACGCACATACAATTTTGATTGGTCAATCACTGACCCCCAATTTTACCACCCCCGTGCATTAAGTGGGCCAACAGACAATGAATTTTATGAACAGAGCTAAAATTGGCTAATCAAAATTGTATGTGTGTACCAGGCTTTACAGCTAATACTGTACATACTGAAAGTAGCAGGGATCAGCATACAATATAGCTGGTTTACAATCAGTAAAGGCACAGAGTAACACCTTACACTGTACACACTGGAGGTAAATCCGCACACAGTGCAGGCACTAGAGAACAGCGTATACTGTACATACTGTAGGCAGCAGAATTCAGCACACTGCAGCTAGCGTGCCAAAAATATGAGGATCACGTTGTGCGGCGTGCTTATTGTGCCGCACCGAAAAATGGGTGGGCCATGGACCAGAATATAGGTGTGGTAACGGCCGGGTGGAGAAAAATTTACATGAACCTAGCAATGGTGGGACATTAGATTATGACAGTGGTGGCGAACCTTTTGGAGGCCGAGTGCCCAAACTGCAATCCAAAAGTCACTTATCAGTGGCAACCGCAATTTAAACTAAATACTGTACAAACGTTTTAACTCATACATTATGGAAAATCCAAGTTGAAAATAAACTGTGAAGATAAACAATTTCATCCATCCTACTCCTGAAAAATGTATTCAATTTTTTAGAACCTCCCAGTTTTATTTTCTGTTTTAAAAAGCTAAAAAAGTAGGTTTAATGCTATTGTCTCATATGATAAGGATTCAGCTTTTCCCATAGTCTCGCAGTTAGCAATCATGTGACCCCCAACAAGACAAATTCAGCAATCATGAGGCCCCCAACAAATCATGAGGCCCCCAACAAGACAAATTCAGCAATCATGAGACCTCCAACAAATCATGAGGCCCCCAACAAGACAAATTCAGCAATCATGAGGCACATAAATAGACAGCATTTCACATAAATAGGCAGAATGCCCCCTTAATATGGTAGCCCCCCAAGTTAGGTAGTGAGTGACAGGGACCCCCAGGTTAGCTAGTGAGTGACAGGCGCCTCCAGTTAGGTAGTGAGTGACAGGGACCCCGATAGTGAGTGCCAGGGAGCCCCTTTAGGTAGTGAGTGAGTGCCAGGGAGCCCCTTTAGGTGGTGAGTGAGTGCCAGGGAGCCCCTTTAGGTAGTGAGTGAGTGCCAGGGAGCCCCTTCAGGCAGTAAGTGAGTGCCAGGAAGCCCCTTCAGGCAGTGAGTGAGTGCCAGGGAGCCCCTTTAAGCAGTGAGTGAGTGCCAGGGAGCCCCTTTAGGCAGTGAGTGAGTGCCAGGGAGCCCCTTCAGGCAGTGAGTGAGTGCCAGGGAGCCCCTTCAGGCAGTAAGTGAGTGCCAGGGTGCCCCTTCAGGCAGTGAGTGAGTGCCAGGGAGCCCCTTTAAGCAGTGAGTGAGTGCCAGGGAGCCCCTTTAGGCAGTGAGTGAGTGCCAGGGAGCCCCTTTAGGCAGTGAGTGAGTGCCAGGGAGCCCCTTTAGGCAGTGAGTGAGTGCCAGGGAGCCCCTTTAGGCAGTGAGTGAGTGCCAGGGAGCCCCTTTAGGCAGTGAGTGAGTGCCAGGGAGCCCCTTCAGGCAGTGAGTGAGTGCCAGGGAGCCCCTTCAGGCAGTGAGTGAGTGCCAGGGAGCCCCTTTAGGCAGTGAGTGAGTGCCAGGGAGCCCCTTTAAGCAGTGAGTGAGTGCCAGGGAGCCCCTTTAGGCAGTGAGTGAGTGCCAGGGAGCCCCTTTAGGGAGTGAGTGAGTGCCAGGGGGAGCCCCTTTAGGGAGTGAGTGAGTGCCAGGGGGAGCCCCTTTAGGGAGTGACTGAGTGACAGGGAGGCCCTTTAGGGAGTGAGTGAGTGAGTGCCAGGGAGCCCCTTTAGGGAGTGAGTGAGTGCCAGGGAGCCCCTTTAGGGAGTGAGTGAGTGCCAGGGAGCCCCTTTAGGGAGTGAGTGCCAGGGGGAGCCCCTTTAGGGAGTGAGTGAGTGCCAGGGAGCCCCTTTAGGGAGTGAGTGAGTGCCAGGGAGCCCCTTTAGGGAGTGAGTGAGTGCCAGGGAGCCCCTTTAGGGAGTGAGTGAGTGCCAGGGAGCCCCTTTAGGGAGTGAGTGCCAGGGGGAGCCCCTTTAGGGAGTGAGTGAGTGCCAGGGAGCCCCTTTAGGGAGTGAGTGAGTGCCAGGGAGCCCCTTTAGGGAGTGAGTGCCAGGGAAACCCTTTAGGGAGTGAGTGAGTGCCAGGGAGCCCCTTTAGGGAGTGACTGAGTGCCAGGGAGCCCCTTTAGGGAGTGAGTGAGTGCCAGGGAGGCCCCCCCGCCGCCGCCGCTCCCCCCCACCCCCCTTACCTCGTAGCAGACCTCAGGATCAGTGGTGACCCGACCTGTAAGAGCGGGCGCTGGATGCACCCGCTCGATATGCGGAAGTGATGTCACTTTCGCATATCAGTGTGGGCGCTGGGTCCTAGCGCCCGCACGATTGGTCGCCGGCTCGCCGCCTGATCCTGAGGTCTGAGTGACGCGGCGGCGGCGGCTGGAGGGAGCCGCTGCCAGAGGGGGCCGGGCAGAGATCCGTGGCACCCCAGGATAGATTGGGGGCACGTGCCCCCCCAAAATAGGGCTAGCGACGCCCCTGTCGACACCTCTTACCCCTTTATTGTCGAGGTGGACGCCTCGGAGGTCGGGGTGGGGGCTGTGCTGTCTCAGCAGTCAGGGTTACAGGGAAGATTACATCCTTGTGCTTATTTCTCTCGTAGGTTCTCCCCGGCAGAGAGAAACTACGATATCGGCAACAGAGAGCTCCTGGCCATTAAACTTGCCTTTGAAGAATGGCGTCACTGGCTGGAAGGAGCAGAGCATACCATTACAGTGTACACTGATCACAAGAACCTGGAGTACATCGAGGGGGCTAAGAGGTTAAGTCCCCGACAGGCTCGATGGTCATTGTTCTTTTCAAGGTTCAGGTTCATTATTACGTACACCCCGGGCAGCAAGAACATCAAGGCAGATGCCCTGTCCAGATGTTTTGAGCTGGAGACAGCCCAGCCCTCTGACCCAGAATCCATTATCCCACAGAGGTTAGTGCTAGTGGCAACTGATACTTGGGAGGACTGGAAAGAGACCCTGAGTCCCTTCCAGCAGGATGTCCCTGAGGGGAAACCGGAAAGGGTTATGTTTGTGCTCTTACCCTTTCGTCTCCGCATTTTACAGATGTTTCATTCCCACAAGAATGTGGGACAACCGGGGGCAGCCAGAACTCAGGATCTGGTATCCAGGTGTGCTTAGTGGCCTTCTCTGGCAGCAGACTGCAGGGAGTTCGTTAGGGAGTGTGCTGTATGCGCAAAAAGTAAACCCTCCCGGCTGGCACCTGTGGGTACCTTGCAACCTTTGCCCACCCCGAGTGAACCATGGATTCACTTGTCCATGGATTTTGTAGGTGAGCTTCCCAGGTCAGAGGGTATGTCAGTCATTTGGGTGGTAGTCGACCGCTTCAGTAAAATGGCCCATTTTGCGCCCTTGAAAGGACTCCCCTCGGCCCAGGAATTGGCCGACTTGTTTATCACACATGTTTTCCGGCTACACGGCATTCCGGAAAACATAGTGTCGGATCGGGGAGTCCAGTTCGTTTCTAGATTTTGGAGGGCATTTTGCCAACAAATGGGCATGAAGCTGTCGTTTTCATCGGGCTACCACCCACAGACCAATGGTCAAACGGAGAGAACCAATCAGTCTTTAGAGCAATTTTTGAGGTGCTACGTTGCAGAGGCGCAGAACGACTGGGTCAAATTTCTGCCTTTCGCGGAGTTCGCGCAAAATAATTTGAGAAGCTCTTTCATCGGATTTTCTCCGTTCCAGGTAGTGTCTGGAAGATTGCCCAAATTTTCACCATTGCCAGTGGTCTACACCCAGTTTCCAGCTCTGGAGGCCTGGCAAAAGTCTTTTAAAAACATTTGGCGCACGGTGAGAGATAGTTTGCAAAAGGCGTTTTTGAATCAGAAGGGTCAAGCTGATAAAAGACGTTCGGTGGAGTGGAGCTTCCAGCCAGGAGACTTGGTGTGGGTATCCACACGTCATTTGACCCTGAAACAGCCCTCAGACAAATTGGGCCCCAAGTTTGTCGGTCCGTTTCCGATAGTGAAAAAGATTAACAACGTTACCTATACTGTTGATCTTCCCGCCAGCATGCGTGGGGTAAGGTCATTTCACGTATCCCTGCTCAAACCTGCAGTCCATATGGGCCCTACTCCTCCTCCTCCTGTCCTGGTAGATTGTCAACCTGAGTTCGAAATTGAGAAAATTTTGGACTCACGCATTGTCCAGAACTCGGTACAGTATCTGGTACACTGGAAGGGGTATGGCATTGAGGAGAGACAATGGGTACCGGGGACTCGCATGCATGCGGATGAATTGAGGAAAGAGTTTCATGCCTTACACCCCGAGAAACCTGGTAGGAGTTGTCCGGAGTCCACTCCTCGGGGGGGGGTACTGTGATGAAACGCGGAAAAGCCGCTGCCTCTCAATGTGAGGCGGCTGTTTCCGCGTCCAGCATGGCATCACAACGCGGAAAAAACGCCGCATGCCGCATAGGCAGAGCGGCGGAATCCGCATTGGTAACGGCGGAATCCACATTGGTAACGGCGGAATCCGCATTGGAGGCGGCTCCCGCACTCGGTTCACTGGATACATTGCAAGGCAGTGCTGGTGTGGCTGGGACTGATAGTCCACCTAGATTCAGAGTGACAAGCGCGCGCGCACAGAGGCAGAGCTTAAATAACAGCCAGAAGGGAGTCAGCTGACCAGGCGGGTCAGCTGACATTTTCCACTACTCTCATTGGTCCAGCAATTAGGGAGGTCCTGGAGAGGTCCTTGTGTATATATACTGCTGGCTGTTTACTTGCTCTTTGTCTGGCGTTGCGAACACATACGTGGGAGCACTCAGACCCGTAGTCAGATCCTTAAAGAAAACCTGAACTGAACATTAAAAGTCAAAATAAGCATACACAAGTCATACTTACCTCCTGTGTAGTCTACTCCTCAATCTATTTTTCCTTTCCTGCATCCTGTTTGTCCACTGTGATCAATGGAATTCTCCGTCCTCCATTTTGAAAATGGCTATTACCCCATAACAGCTTTCTGATCAGCACACAGTTAAACTGTAACATTGTCCACTTGAGCCATAGGGAAACATGAACACCTCAGTTCTCCTCTCAGCTGTAACTGACAGCAACTGATATATAACTGACAGCAACTGATATATTTCAGATCTGACAAAATGTTGTCAGAACTGGAAGGGATTTATTGTCAGAAGAAAATGGTGCGCTTCTGAGAGGATCTGATGGCAAGGTAACTATGTAATGTTCATTTGAAGTTACCTCATGTGTTTATTTTAAATAATTTTACTCAGTACAGGTTCTCGTTAAGTGTGCCGGGACCAGCTGGAGCTGTAATCCTACACTTAGCTAGATTCTGTTGATAGCTTAAAGTACTAGTTTGATTGTGATTATCTGTTATGACCTTCTGCCTGCCTGACCATCCTCTTGTATTCTGATCTTGTACCTTGCTATTCTGATACTCTGTTGCCGAACACCGGCTCGTCCTTAGACTCTGCTTCTGCCTCTTGACCTTGTACCTCGATATTTCTGATACCCTGTTGCCGAACTCTGCCTGTACCTAGACTCCGCCTCTGCCTTCTGAATCTGTACTTTATCTGTCCGTGTGTTACGATCTGGCTTGTCTGACCTCGAGAACCAACCTCACTATTGGAGGCGGTTCCCCGTCCTGTTAGTGACACTTTCTCCTGAGTGTCACTCTCAGACTTACCTTCCTACTCGCAGCCTGACTCCTCCCGCCTTGGAGAGTTCAGGTCTTCGGAAGGAAGCCGTGCAGTACTCCCCACTGCACTGAGGCTCAGTCCTCTTAGTGTTACTGTTACACCAAACACTACACTCTACTCAAGTACAGAGGTTAGCTGGTATATCGGATTATCGGTGATACTGCAGATCACTTATAATCTGGTATACATCTGTATTCCCAGTGATACTGCAGATCACCGGTAATCAGATCCTCTCTGTGCTCCACCGTTCGTTACATTATGTTTTGAGTGATAAAACTTTATACAGTACATGTAAACTGTTATGTATGCATATGGATGTGTGTAAATCAATGTGCTGCTTTGTAAATTAACCCACAGAAAACATTGCAAAATGTTTCTCTCTTCTACAGTTTTGACTGACTTCTACCTTGTTGTATGAGAATGCATCTCCATTCACATGCCCAGGCTTGAGTGTCCATGTGTCATTCCAGATAGCGTTGGTAATCAAATCTGGCATAATGAATTCAGAACACCTGCATACTGCTGAACACCACTCTTAAGCACCATTTCAGTATCGAACAAGTGGACAGGGTCAGGGGGAGTTCCCTACATGTGCTCCACGGGGTGTGTCATGTGACTCCGACACTTCCCCCTTCTGGCTTTGGAGTTTGGAGCTGAAGTGTGGTGTACTGTTTGGCAGTATTCAGGTGTTGCAAATTCTTTATGCAGAATTTGAGCACCAAATGTAACTATTTCTTCACTTGACTTTTGCTATCATTTACCTTGAAAAGACAATGCCAAAGAAGTTATAGTTTCCATAAAAACTTATAGTCTATGTTGTAAAAAGGAGATTAGCCGAGCGCTTCACATAGGTGTAATCAAATAGCTGCCAGAGGTAAATTCCGATCCAAAGTAGAGCTGCAACAACTGTATAAGTATTTCTCAGCGCTGTTATCACCCCAATCCTGTAATTCCAGCCTGCAGCCACCCAGTGCTCAACAAGGGTATACAGTGTCCACCACCTAGTGTTGGGCGAACAGTGTTCGCCACTGTTCGGGTTCTGCAGAACATCACCCTGTTCGGGTGATGTTCGAGTTCGGCCGAACACCTGACGGTGCTCGGCCAAACCGTTCGGCCATATGGCCGAACTAAGAGCGCATGGCCGAACGTTCCCCGAACGTTCGGCTAGCGCTGTGATTGGCCGAACGGGTCACGTGGTTCGGACCCGAACGCGCTCTGATTGGCCGAACTGTCATGTGGTTCGGGTAAATAAATACCCGAACCACGTCATATCTCCGCCATTTGTCTGTGGGTTTAGCTTTGGGTAGGCAGGCAGGGTAGTTCGCGCTCCAGCCACGCTAGCCAGGGTCCCCCCTGTCATTGTGTCACTGCTGGGAACAGTAGTACACCGCTTGCTCAGCCACACTATATAGCATTCTGTTTACTGCCACTCTGTGTACCTCGCTCAGCCACACTATATAGCATTCTGTTTACTGCCACTCTGTGTCTGCTGGGAATAGTAGTACACCGCTTGCTCAGCCACACTATATAGCATTCTGTTTACTGCCACTCTGTGTACCTCGCTCAGCCACACTATATAGCATTCTGTTTACTGCCACTCTGTGTCTGCTGGGAATAGTGGTACACCGCTCGCTCAGCCACACTATATAGCATTCTGTTCACTGTTCTGTGTCTGCTGGGAATAGTGGTACACCGCTCGCTCAGCCACACTATATAGCATTCTGTTTACTGTTCTGTGTCTGCTGGGAATAGTGGTACACCGCTCGCTCATCCACACTATATAGCATTCTGTTCACTGTTCTGTGTCTGCTGGGAATAGTGGTACACCGCTCGCTCAGCCACACTATATAGCATTCTGTTCACTGTTCTGTGTCTGCTGGGAATAGTGGTACACCGCTCGCTCAGCCACACTATATAGCATTCTGTTCACTGTTCTGTGTCTGCTGGGAATAGTGGTACACCGCTCGCTCAGCCACACTATATAGCATTCTGTTTACTGTTCTGTGTCTGCTGGGAATAGTGGTACACCGCTCGCTCAGCCACACTATATAGCATTCTGTTTACTGTTCTGTGTCTGCTGGGAATAGTGGTACACCGCTCGCTCAGCCACACTATATAGCATTCTGTTTACTGTTCTGTGTCTGCTGGGAACAGTAGTACACCGCTCGCTCAGCCAGAGTATATAGCATTGTGTTTACTGCCACTCTGTGTACACCGCTCAGCCAGACTATATACCATTGTTTACTGACACTCTGTGTACACCGCTCAGCCAGACTATATACCATTGTTTACTGACACTCTGTGTACACCGCTCAGCCAGACTATATACCATTGTTTACTGCCACTCTGATTCTGCTGGGAACAGTAGTACACCGCTCGCTCAGCCAGACTATATACCATTGTTTACTGACACTCTGTGTACACCGCTCAGCCAGACTATATACCATTGTTTACTGCCACTCTGATTCTGCTGGGAACAGTAGTACACCGCTCGCTCAGCCAGACTATATACCATTGTTTACTGACACTATATAGCAGACTATATAGCATTGTGTGTACACCGCTCAGCCAGACTATATACCATTGTTTACTGACACTCTGTGTACACCGCTCAGCCAGACTATATACCATTGTTTACTGCCACTCTGATTCTGCTGGGAACAGTAGTACACCGCTCGCTCAGCCAGACTATATACCATTGTTTACTGACACTCTGTGTACACCGCTCAGCCAGACTATATACCATTGTTTACTGCCACTCTGATTCTGCTGGGAACAGTAGTACACCGCTCGCTCAGCCAGACTATATAGCATTGTGTTTACTGCCACTCTGTGTACACCGCTCAGCCACACTATATAGCATTGCGTACTCTGCCAGTCAGTGTGTATATTGCTGGGATCAGTAATACTCCACTCACCGTCAACCACTATATGAGCTCAACATGAGTTCCCCAGAGACCTCCGCTGTGAGCAGCACTCCCAACAACAGCAACAGCCAACGCCCCACGCAAGCTATAACATCCACCCCAGCAGCCAGTGGTCAGCAGCAGCCCTCCCCGGAGGAGAACGTTGTGTCCATCAGTCCGTCGCCAGAGCGATTAATGAGGGCTGCCATTGAGGAGATGATGGGGCCTGATGTGGAGGAGGAGGTCTGGCTCAGGCCAGCATCCCAAGTTAATGTTGAGGACGATGAGGGGTCTGTGTCTGGGGATGTTGGGGTGGCAGAGGTGGTGGGTGGGTCAGACTCAGGAGAAGAGTTGTATGATGAGGATGATGATCGGGACCATCTGTATGTGCCTCAGAGTCCGACCCCGGAAAACATGTTGTATCGTGTGTTTAGGTACTAAAATCTGCGTTCCCTCCCAGTAGTGTTGGGCGAACAGTGTTTGCCACTGTTCGGGTTCTGCAGAACATCACCCTGTTCGGGGTGACTATATAGCAGACTATATAGCATTGTGTTTAATGCCACTCTGTGTACACGGCTCAGCCACACTATATAGCATTGTGTTTACTTCCACTCTGTGTCTGCTGGGAACAGTAGTACACCGCTCACCCGCCACTGTATAGCATTGTGCTCTGTGTCACTGCTGACAATAGTGGTACACCGCTCACCCACCACTGTATAGCATTTCTGTACTGCCACTGTACTGCTGCCAGTCAGCGTGTACTTTAAGGATAAGTGAAATGAGGAAGAAATCCGGTGAAAGAGGGAGGGGCAAGGGAAGAGGTGTTTCCCCTGACGGTTCACGTACAGGCCACAGGGGAGCACCCAAGAAAACCCACTCAATACTGCCCATGTTGTCCAGGACAACAACCCTCACAGATCCAAAAGAACAGGACCAGATAATTACTTGGATGACCTCTCAAGCGTCCAGCAGTGGGTTAAGCAGCACCAGCACATCACGCACGAGGTCCGAGTCCTCAGCCAGTTAAAGTCTGGGCTTTCTTTGAAGACTGCACTGAGGATGTTACCATGGCGATTTGCAAGGTGTGCAAGACCCGCCTGAGCAGGGGGAAAAGTATTAACAACCTCTCCACCACCAGCATGAGCCGCCACATTCTATCCAAACATCCCACTCTGTGGGCAAACGCGGCAGGACAGGGTACCACCAGCAACACTGCCTCCCTTGGGTTCACCAGACTCACCACCAGACCCGCCTCAGCAGCAGCAGTAGCCCAGCCATTGCGTGGTTCACAACATTCACAAACATCAGACGATGCTGACACTGTCACTTTCCGGACTAGTGCTCTTGAGGTCTCCCAGTGTTCATCAAACACAACAACCAACAGCCCTTCGGTGTGCAGCGCTACGGTTGAGTTGTCTGTCTCTGAGATGTTTGAGCACAAGAGGAAATTGCCAGCAAATGACCCCCGGGCCGTGGCAGTAACAGCCAGCCAGCATAGCCAAGCTTCTGGCCTGTGAAATGCTGCCATATCGAGTGGTGGAGACAAACAGCTTCAAGGGCATGATGTCAGTGGCCATCCCACGTTACGTGGTTCCCAGCCGCTACCACTTTGCGCGCTCTGCAGTGCCTGAGTTGCATGAGCACGTGGTCAGCTAAATAACCCGAAGCTTGAAGAATGCCGTTGCCTGCAAGGTTCACCTCACCACTGACACCTGGACGAGTGCGTTCGGCCAGGGTCGATACATCTCCCTTACCGCGCACTGGGTGAACCTTGTGGAGCCTGGCAGCGATTCCTCACCTGCTACGGCGCGGGTGTTGCCCACGCCGCAAACAGCTGGATAACAACAGCAGCACCTACCTCTCTGACTCCTTCACCTCCAACGCATCTCAAAGCTGTACCTCATCCGGAAATGCTAACCCAGCACCAGCAGCAGTAGGATCGTGGAAGCAGTGCAGCACAGCTGTTGGCATGCGTCAGCAAGCGTTGCTGAAGCTGATCTGCCTTGGGGATAAGCAGCACACAGGGGAGGAAATTTGGAGGGGAATAAAGGAACAGACGGATTTGTGGCTGGCACCGCTGGACCTGAAACCGGGCATGAAGCTAGACACCTGGCACGAACTGGCAATGTACGCAATAGAGGTGCTGGCTTGCCCGGCAGCCAGCGTTATGTCGGAACGCTGTTTCAGTGCTGCCGGAGGCATCATCACAGATCGGCGTATCCGCCTCTCCACAGAAGATGCAGACCGTCTGACTCAAATTAAAATGAATCAATCCTGGATTGGAAACGACTACGCAACACTCCTGGACCCCAACCAAGTAACATGACCGATGAACATCTGGGATGGTTTAGCGTTTCCGGTCCCTGTTTATTGAACCTCTCATCTGTATTACATTTATGACTGCATGGCGGCAAAAAGCATTGCTGCTATATCCGCACGCTTTTTGTCCTCATGCAAGGCCTGGGTTGTTGTGTCTCACAAAGCGTGGCCTTCTCCTCCTGCGCCTCCTCCTGTTCCATCACGTGTGCTGCTGCTGCTGCTGCTGCTGCTGGGTTACCGTTGCCGGTCCCTGTTTATGGAACCTCTTATCTTTATTACATTTATGACTACATGGCGGTACAAAGCATGCTATCCGCACGCTTTTTGTCCTCATGCAAGGCCTGGGTTGTTGTGTCTCACAAAGCGTGGCCTTCTCCTCCTGCGCCTCCTCCTGTTCCATCACGTGTGCTGCTGCTGCTGCTGCTGCTGCTGGGTTACCGTTGCCGGTCCCTGTTTATGGAACCTCTTATCTTTATTACATTTATGACTACATGGCGGTACAAAGCATGCTATCCGCACGCTTTTTGTCCTCATGCAAGGCCTGGGTTGTTGTGTCTCACAAAGCGTGGCCTTCTCCTCCTGCGCCTCCTCCTGTTCCATCACGTGTGCTGCTGCTGGGTTAGCGTTGCCGCGTGGTCCCTGTTTATTGAACCACTTATCTTTATTACATTTATGACTGCATGGTGGTACAAAGCATGCTATCCGCACGCTTCTTGTCCTCATGCAAGGCCTGGGTTGTTGTGTCTCAAAGCGTGGCCTTCTCCTCCTGCGCCACCCTCCTCCTGTTCCATCACGTGTGCTGCTGCTGGATTAGCATTACCGGTCCCTTTTCCTGGAACCTCTTATATGTATTACATTTATGACTGCATGCCGACAAAAAGCATGTTACCTGTGCAAAGAAAACAGACATTTCCCGCATTTAAAAGACAGTTTTCCCTTTGAAACTTTAAAATCGATTTTCTCAAAAACTATAAGCTCTTTTTGCTAAATTTTTTTTCCTCTTGTACCCACTCCCAAGGTGCACATACCCTGTAAATTTGGGGTATGTAGCATGTAAGGAGGCTTTACAAACCACAAAAGTTCGGGTCCCCATTGACTTCCATTATGTTCGGAGTTCGGGTCGAACACCCGAACATCGCGGCCATGTTCGGCCTGTTCGGCCCGAACCCGAACATCTAGATGTTCGCCCAACACTACCACCACCACAGGACAAACAATATGCCAGGCTTAGTAGGATTTTGTAATAAGGGGTTACAATTTTATTCCATACTTTGCAAAGTTTAAAACAAAAACAACTTACATTGTGGGTCCATGCACACTGGACCCAACTGCATACATATCGCTCATAAGGTATCTGCACTGAACCAAATCAAAGTGCACCTTAACATATAAAGATGGTATGTTCAGAGATAGCCCGTCTCTCCTTCCATAAAACTTAGTTTATGTTTTGATTTAGCCTTTGATTGACTCTCAAACTCTACTGGGCATGTTCATGAAACTACAGTGAGATTGCAATGCCCAGGCAGATTCCCGCAGCACACTACAATTTTAATGGTACTTATGCAACTTGAGTGGCATGCATTTCACAATTAGCACAACCCGTGTTATGTACACAAGGGGCACGTTGCTAGTGTAATGTGAGTTATGTCATCTGCTTAAAGGGAACCTGGGACTGGGGTCTAATGGGCATGCGCTGCCTGGCCACACGCGCACCTCCATTATGCTCCCGTCACCGGGAGCGTTCTGCACCTGCACAGTACTACTGCACAGTGCTCCCATTGCAATAAGGGGAACACGCAGCCAGACCGCACATGCTCTGACTGACACAGACTGAAGGACATTGTGGGCCAAATTGTGAAGGATCCAGGCGGTGCAGGAGGATGGTGAGGGAGCAATTAGCTGGGGCCCATTAAGGGGCTGGAAGAAGCCCCATGTATGTATTATTTTTTATATCCCCATGTCTCATGTACACTTTAACGTACAATGTACACAACTAGCTGAAGTACTTGTAAAATTGCCAAGCACTTCCTGGCACGCCACTTTGACTGCAGTTTTGTGAAAAAACAAAAACAAAATAGAAATAACAAAAGTATGTCTAAGAGCAGCTTCTATTTCCTTGTACTCTGCAGTATAAAAGAACAATGTCTACAGTGCTCAGGTTGTGCCTGATGCTGTGTGCACATCAATTAACATAACTCCCCATGGGCAAGGCCTCTCTCAATGAGAACATTGTTAGGCTGACCAAAATGTGACTGAGAGTCACACGGGCGGTGGATGCTCGTCTTCATGCAAGCCTGTGTTAGCTGATCCTTGCTGTCATTAGGGAATGACTTCTTTAACAACACTTTATCAATGTTCAGGAACTCAGATAGAGCATGTCATGTTTTCCCTACAGCTGATCACTGTTTTACTTGCAACGTACAATTAAGATGTAACTGTGTGATCATGTGTCTGTAATCAGGTTAACACACTTATCTTCAGCTATTCGGAGTTCTTCCTAAATAAAAAAAAAAGCTCTACAATGTTTCACTCTCCTTCACATGATTAAGCTTATGTTCCACTGTCAGGAAAATTGATTTGGAGTATTAGAAATGTAATTTTGAATCAAGGTGAAAATCAGAAAACATTAACCTCCTCCTGATAAATGAATGCATCACATTATCTAATTTTATCCTGAAGTGTTGAAATAGCTGTTGGTGTTGCTATTTTAACTACAACAAGTATTTATTTAAACAGGAAGCCACCTGGCCATGCACAGTGAATGCATCATTTTGTCATTATGAATATTCCCTGGGCATGTTAGATTTGGCACAATGGAAAGGTTATCGTAAAAATATTAGAAACGATCCTCTACTACATCAGCTTTGTAAAACTGATGATTTTTTGGGCTTCTCCCCTTTCAATCTCCATAATGCTAAATCGTATTCCCATTGTCTAACCTTAACCTTCCTACAACATAAACCGCTTTCTGATACCAAATCTTAACCTCCCCCATTTGTTATCTCCTTCCTAATTCTTAACTCAAACTTTGTAACTCTAGGACAGGAATGTCCAACCCAAGTCCTAAATGGCCAAGGTCCCTACACATTTTTGGCATGATAAATCCACAGTTCAAGGTTAGGTAAGTCATCAACGGTGGAGTGCACTACAATCGATCACCCACGTCACAGCCTCTGATAAGTTAAATGGTTGACAAAATTGCTAGTGTGGAGAAAAGAGAGATAAACAATGGATATACACAAAATTGAAACTGCTGCATGCCATGGCCAAGAGCAAACCAGTGAGCTGATGATATAAGCTATATGCTGTTTTCAGATTTGATTTTATGTACATGCAATACTTTTAGCTTTGATATATTAAAAAAGAGTTTTAGCACATGATCAGATGGGACCCATGGCGTAACTTAAGAACTGTGCCCAAGAAGGAGTGCGGTGAGTAGGGGAAGGATGAGGGGAGACCCCGGTCTCATGGTCTCCGGTCTCAAGGTGGTGGACAACCTTTCTTCCTCACAATAACCCACATGCAATTAAGACACCTGTGGGGTGAAATTTGAATGTAGCTATTGTCTACACCTTGATACAAGTGGAAAGTGGAGACTGCTTTCATAATGAGGACATAAGAAGCTGACCCTTTACTGAAGCCACAAGCTACGAGGAAGCCATTTAACTTACCATTATGTTTGAAGATATGCAAGGAATTCAGAATGCCCAGAGAAAAAATTGTGCAAACATGGGGAGAATAAATTAGCTCCATGCAGATAACTTCTGGTCAGGATCTGTGCCTTCATGTTCCTGCTGGTGGCAGCACTGGTGGACTTTGGTGCGGACTTCCACTGTAAACCAGAAGATGTCTATCATCTCGCTGGGAACTCTGCAGATCCCTGGGTCACCAGCAGATGAAACTGTGAAGAGTTTCAGAATGGTCATCTGACCAATAAGCTGTATACTTAAGAGAGGATTTCCTAGCAGCATATTGCTTGAACGTTCTGCTTGCTCTTGCAGTGTGGTGGCTCCTGCCATTTTCCTGTGCTCCCTGATCCTTGTTTCTGAACTCTGAACTCCCAAAATCTGAGGAAGCGGACGGTGCTCCGCAAAATGTGTTATGGTTTTTGTGTCTGATTATAAAAATGTCTTTCTTGTATTGGCGTTGCCTCTTCTTCTTAGAGGTGAGACATTTTATATTTATTACATCTATGATTATTTGTTGGGGCACCTTCTCCCTCCCAGTGATATTGTTTACAGCCCCTAGCTATTAGAGGTTGCTGTCAATTGTTTATTTTGTGTACTCAAAAATTATTTTTTTCTGGATAGCGACCCATACAATTGAAGACAAAGAACCCGAGTGGGGACGGGATTTCCTCACTGGTTTTATACTGGGGTTGCTGGTCTTGCAACCCACCTTTGTGAGTACCTCATCACTTTGTATTTATCCAGAACTTGAAATGAATATACTACTCCATAATGGGCTCCTGGTCTCTCTCTGTGTTTTTCCTGTATAAGTAGGAAGTCTTGGGAAAGTCAGACCTCAGAATCTAGTGCTTCATAGTGAGAGTGTGAGCCATATTACTCACTATGTATTTATTTTCCTTTGCTAACAGTACATTGTTTTTATGTTTAATTGAATGAAAAAGTACCTGTTTTAAAAACTAGCCACCATTAAATTATAATAGTGATTGTGTAATCGATGTAGTGGTAAAAATATACACGTTTAAACTGAATAACTTTTTAAAATGTTGCTCTTTTCTAAACATTAACAAAACAGAAGAATATTTTATTCTACTTAAAGTCAGAAATGGTGGTAAAACAATTTTTGGGATAGATTAATACTCTCATTTAATTATTTTTTATGTATGCATAGCTCAGTGACTGTGAAATGGAAATTTTCAGTGGGCCACTGGCAGTCTGAAAAAGCCACTGCTGCTATCGAAACAACATTAAAATCAGCTAAACTATCACACCATATTAGTCAAACAGTTATGTCATTTTTGCTGCATTATACCTTAATGTTTTTGATGCTACATTTAAATTCAGTTATACTCCCTAACCCTGTCTACAGTTTAACACATTTTCTACTGACATGAAAATTGATTTGCGCTATTAGAAATTTAACCTTGACTAAATGGGAACATGTAAGAATTACAAGAAAATCCCTCAAAGGAATCTAGTTTTGTTATTAATTAGATTAATATATCACATTAATATTTTGTATAAGATTCCATTTCCTTCCTCCAAACTTTTTAAATGCGTTTTTACTAGTGTTGATCGAACAGTGTTCGCCACTGTTCGTTATTCCCCAAATATCGGGGTGTTTGGGTTCTGCTCGAACCCATTCAAGCACCTCATGGTGTTCGGCCGAACAGCAGTGGGGGGGCATCCAAGCACCTCATGGTGCTCGGCCGAACAGCGATGGGGGGGCGCCCAGCTGGAGGGGTAGCAGGCGGGATGGGGGTATTGGGCAAAGTGGTGGGGACTAGGGGGGTCGGATCCCCCCCTCCCTCACCTGGGTCCCCTGACCTCCGCTCCCCTCCAGCTTTAAAAAGTTAAGTAGCATCAGCTACTATTAAGAGGTAACGGGCGGGGATCATTCACCTCTTCCGCGTTCCAGCGTGCGGTCCACTGATGTCACTTCCTACAACGCCACCCACTGTATTGTAAGCAAACGGCATTGCAGGAAGTGACATCAGTGGAGTGCATGCTGGAACTCAGAAGAGGTGAGTGATCCCTGCCCGTTACCTCTTAATAGTAGCCAATGCTACTTAACTTTTTAAAGCTGTAGGGGAGCGGATGTCAGGGGACCCAGGTGAGGAAGGGGGGGTCCAACCCCCCTCCCCGCCGCTTTGCCCAATACCCCCGTCCTGCCCGCTACCCCCTTCAGCTCTGCGGCCCCCACAGCTCCGGTCCCTATAGACTTTAATGGGGTTCGGTGTTCGGCCGAATATGCCGAACATCTGGATGATGTTCGGCCGAACCGACCCGAACCCGAACATCCAGATGTTCGATCAACACTAGTTTTTACCTGATATTAGTTATTTACTGCTTAACGCTTACTGTACATGAGTAATACATTAGTGCATTCAGCAAGAAGAAAAGTGGGACAAAAACTGAAGGGACACTCTAGCAAAAATGAGGTTACTAGGATAACCCTGGTTATCAGCTAATGGCCCATATGCAATTCATTTTTCCTTCTAGGTGATATTTTTAAACCTTGTCAATAAGGTCTGGACATAAATAACCATCTTATTTGGTGACAAAAATAAAACTGTATCACTTCCTGAGAGGTTAATAATATTATTTAGTATTTATATAGCGCTGACATCTTCCACAGTGCTGTATAGAGTATATTGTCTTGTCACTTAACTGTCCCTCAGAGGGGCTCACAATCTAATCCCTACCAAAGTCATATGTCTATATCATGCAGTGTATGTATCGTAGTCTAGGGCCAATTTAGAGGGAAGCCAGTTAATGTATCTGTATGTTTTGGGGATGCGGGAGGAAAGCGGAGTGCTCAGAGGAAACCCACGCAGAAATGGAGAGAACATGAAAACTGTTGGCAGATAGTGGGATTTAAACTGTCAGGTGAGGGTGGAAACCACTATGCTACGATGCTGCCCAGTTGAAACACTGCTATCTTTCCTTAAACAAAGTTGTAAGTTAAGTCGGGATGTAATGATTCAAATAATATCTATCTGCAAAGGTCTATTTCCAGGGAAGATGTTTCTGGATGAGAAAGCTGACCGACTAGCAGTGTTGCTCTCTACGGCCTCGTGATCACGGGTAACCCCGCATTTACCCCAGTATTTACCGCATTTACATGTAGACTTTTTTCCTTTGAAACTTCCTTTGAGACTTTAAAATCGATTTTCTCAAAAACTATAAGGTCTTTTTGAAACTTTCTGTTCTGTTCCCACTGTTCTTCTTAACATATCTGGCAAATTTGGTGTTTCTAGCTAGTAAGGGGGCTTTGTTATTAACCACTAAAGTCGGCTGGTTTTGGCGGGTTGTTAAAGAGGAGCTGTTAGGTATAAGGTCTCAGAGAAAATAAACACATATATCAGTAGCTAAAGATAGGCTGTACTTACATTACATATGCATTTCACTGTCCACGTTTGGATTTCACAGAATTTGTATATAGTATATGCAGAGATAGATGCTCCTGACAGCTCATGGCAGGCTCCATGTTTTTCTGTCAAATGTGTCGTCATGTCCTGCCTGCTTCCTGATCACAGATAAGCTCCTACTTGAACAACACAGTGTGCAGTGAATATTAACCAGTTCACCCCCAAGGGTTTTTATCCTAACGGACCAGAGCAATTTTCAGTTGTCAGCGCTCCTCCCTTTTATTCCCTAATAACTTTATTACTACTTATCACAAGAAAATGATCTATACCTCGTTTTTTTCGCCACCAATTAGGCTTTCTGTGGATAGTACATTTTGCTAAGAATTTTTGTATTCTAAATGCATTTTAATGAGAAAAACTGAAAAAAAAAGAAAAAAAATCATTATTTCTCAGTGTTCAGCCTTTATAGTTTTAAAATTAAACATTCTCCTGTGGATAAAACAAACACGTTTTATTTGCCCAGTGGTCCCGATAATTAAACCGTTTAGATTATGTCCCTACCACAATGTATGGCGACAGTATATTATTTTGAAATATAAGTGGTTATTTTTCTGTTTGTTCTGGCCATAATTACAAGCCCCTATGTAATAAATTAAAATTAATTTTCCCCCATAAAATATAGAATAAAAAAAGCTGAGTCCCTAAGGCAACTATTTTTTTTTTTTTTAAGCTGATTTTTTTTTTTTACAAGTGTTTTTTTTTGGGGGGAGGGTTGGAAGTGTAATTTTATTAATGATGTGTATATACTTGAAAATGTATGTATTTTGTAAGTGTAATATACTTTTTGGCCACAAGATGGCGCTGGTGAACACTCATAGGACGTGTTCACTTTTTTTTTTTTTACACACTTTATTAAACTGTTACATTTCCTGTTTATGTGAATGGACGTAGCCGCTGTTCGCGGTCACGTCCATTCACTCCAGGCACTGCGATTGGGTAGAGGACTGTTCAGTCCTCTTCCCCAATCGCCCAGCACGGGATCCCGACGGTAATGGCGGCGGTAGCGGCGGACACACGGCGGTAGCAGCGGCGGGAATGCGCGACGTATTAAAACGTCATGTTGCTGTTAATAGCGGTAAGCATGACGTTTTAATACGTTAGGATGGCGGTAAATGGTTAATGAGCCATGTGGCTAGGAACAATAGCTGACTCCTGCAGTGTACTCTGCCCGAGATTTATCAGTGCAAGCGATTACAAGCTGCTGTAACGTCTCATTAGCAGCCGAGGGGAGAGCCCCAGAATGCTTTGCAGTATGGTATGCGGCTTGCGTCTTCTTAAGAATAACAGCCTTGCTGATAAGCACACATCAAAGGTAACTGAGATTTTTATCTTCACTAATTGCTTTTGGGCTTCCTTCTAAACTGTTTAACACAGGAGAATAGAGGTTTAAATTAGCTTCTGCAGCCTGACAGTTACTCTTTAATCATGAATACTTTTTTAATTTGAAACTTTAAAATTGATTTTCTCAAAAACTAAAAGTTATTTTTGATTTATTTATTTTTTACGTTGTAGCTACTGATCACCTTTATAATCCATGCAATTTTGGTGATTGTAGCATGTATGGGGGCTTTGCTATTAACGTTAAAGTCAAATGATTCTACATATAATCACGGCTAAAATCCGAGTCAAATTCAGAGCTCCGATTCAAATCCGGATCACGATCACGGCGTATCCGGATTTCGATTCTGCTGTGGCCAGATTTACTCAAATTCGTGATTGGGGGTATCAGAGCATCACTGCAGACTGGATCTGAGGAATCTGTACCTGAACTTCCTTGAATGACCACGGATGTTTTTATGGGACATTGCCAGGAATTTAAATGATGTCCCTCCTGAAGAAAGGACCTATTGGGAATTAAAACATAGACTTCCTTAGATTATCAGAGGTCTTAATAAATAATATAAAAAGGAATTCTCTAAATTTGGGAGTTTACAGTATGTGACTTCGGAGCTACAATAAGTCCATCAGAAATGTAGCAATTGGACTATTTTGACTGAATATAATTAAAAGATTGGCAAATTATTAAAACTGCTCTGCTAGAAGCTTTAAGTAAAGCCATTTTAGATGAAATCAGAGAACTGCAGCTGTGATTAACGGTAATATCATCTTCTTGTTCCCCTTTGGTTAGCATAAATGGCAATGGTTTGGCTGCATCAGCTATTTTAAATTGAATATTCCTGAGAGTCTGATCTGTTAACTCATTTAAACAAACTGAAGTTCATGCAATGACAAGTTAACCTGGATCTATCTCAAGTGTGAACCAAGCCTATATGCTTGAAATATACATATGGTTTCTGAGCAAAAAATCTTTAACCGAAGAGGAACAAAATTCCAGGCGTTGAATACCTCAGATGATATAGAAATCGTCTAGCTTTGAACAAACAACTTAGCAGGAGGGGTGTTACCCATCAGGCTATGGTGGGCAATCTGTAAATTACAAAATTTGCCCAATTTTATTCTTATTATCATTGATTTATATATTGTCAGCATCTTCCGTTGCACTGTACAACAGCATACAGGGAAGAACAATACAAAATAAACAATACAACACAAGACATACAATACAAGACAAGAGTGGATTACCGCTGATGCAGTGAATACATAAACTACAGCTTTTTACACGGGGTGGGAGGTATGTACACACTTTACACAGCATTGTGAGACAAAAGGGGAAGGGAGCCCTGGCCAAAAGACCTTACAGTCTAAAGGCTTCAGGTAAAAGACAGTAGGTTAAGGGAAGCTGTGTATGAGATGGTAGAACGGGTGGTCAGTGGGTGAAGTGTCCTAGGTAAGAGAGTATGCTTGCCTGAAGAGGTGAGTTTTCAGATTGTGCCTAAAAAGAGTAAGTGTGAGCGAGTGACGGATGTGTTGAGGGAGTCTGTTCCAGAGGAGGGGAAAGGATCAAGAGAAGTCTTGTAAGCAGGAGTAAGAAGAGGTGACCAGAGAAGAAGACAGGAGAATACTGTTAGTAGAGCAGAGACTGCATGTAAGATGGTATCTGGAAATACGTTTATTTAGATAGGAAGGAGCTAGGTTGTGGAGAGCATTGTAGGAGACAGTAAGGATTTTAAATTGTATCCTTTGTGTAACTGGCAGCCAGTGAAGGGCATGACAGAGGTTGATTGGGCTAGAGAAGTGTCCACGACTACCAGGTTATGGAATGTAGCAGCATCTGATGCATGTGAATCTTTTGTGACAAGCCCCTCTCTCTCTATATTAATGTTACCTCAAATGAGTCTTAGAGCTTTTTTCAGCACTTAGCGATTGAAAGTGTATTAAAATGTGATATCACAATTATTTTGAGCAATTTCTTGCTTGGTCTGAGTAAAGGTATTTTCTTGATACAGTTTGAAACTACTGTATCTCCTTGGGGAAAAACCCAGAGGAAGTGTTAACATTTTTTTCTAGGTGACTGATGGCTTTTAATGAAGCTAACAGCTCCAACAGGATCACAACAAAGCTTGTCGGGTGCTTCTCCATTGCAGCTCTGAAAAAAAAAAGAACACTGTGGCCCATATGTGATTAACTTTTTCTCCTGAGTTTTCTCCTAAGAGATAATTTTCATACGGGCAGCATGGTGGCGCTCTCGCCTTGCAGCATTGGGTCCCTGGTTTGAATCCCAACCAGGTCAACATCTGCAAGGAGTTTGTATGTTTCCCTTTGTCTGTGTGGGTTTCCTCTGGGCATTCTGGTTTCCTCCCAAAAACATACAGATAAGTTAATTGGCTTCCCCTTAAATTGGCTCTAGACTATGATACATGCATAGACATAGGACTATGATAGGGCCTAGATTGTGAGCCCTCTGAGGGACAGTTAGTGACAAGACAATACAGGATCTTCTCAAAAAATTAGCATATTGTGATAAAGTTCATTATTTTCTGTAATGTACTGATAAACATTAGACTTTCATATATTTTAGATTCAAATACACACAACTGAAGTAGTTCAAGCCTTTTATTGTTTTAATATTGATGATTTTGGCATACAGCTCATGAAAACCCAAAATTCCTATCTCAAAAAATTAGCATATTTCATCCGACCAATAAAAGAAAAGTGTTTTTAAAACAAAAAAAGTCAACCTTCAAATAATTATGTTCAGTTATGCACTCAATACTTGGTCGGGAATCCTTTTGCAGAAATGACTGCTTCAATGCGGCGTGGCATGGAGGCAATCAGCCTGTGGCACTGCTCAGGTGTTATGGAGGCCCAGGATGCATCGATAGCGGCCTTAAGCTCATCCAGAGTGTTGGGTCTTGCGTCTCTCAACTTTCTCTTCATAATATCCCACAGATTCTCTATGGGGTTCAGGTCAGGAGAGCTGGCAGGCCAATTAACACAGTAATACCATGGTCAGTAAACCATTTACCAGTGGTTTTGGCACTGTGAACAGGTGCCAGGTCGTGCTGAAAAATAAAATCTTCATCTCCATAAAGCTTTTCAGCAGATGGAAGCATGAAGTGCTCCAAAATCTCCTGATAGCTTGCTGCATTGACCCTGCCCTTGATAAAACACAGTGGACCAACACCAGCAGCTGACATGGCACCCCAGACCATCACTGACTGTGGATACTTGACACTGGACTTCAGGCATTTTGGCATTTCCCTCTCCCCAGTCTTCCTCCAGACTCTGGCACATTGATTGCCAAATGACATGTAAAAGTTGCTTTAATCCGAAAAAAAGTACTTTGGACCACTGAGCAACAGTCCAGTGCTGCTTCTCTGTAGCCCAGGTCAGGCGCTTCTGCCGCTTTTTCTGGTTCAAAAGTGGGTTCTTGCTTCCATCTGCTGAAAAGCTTTATGGAGATGAAGATTTCATTTTTCAGCCCGACCTGGCACCTGCTCACAGTGCCAAAACCACTGGTAAATGGTTTACTGACCATGGTATTACTGTGCTCAATTGGCCTGCCAACTCTCCTGACCTGAACCCCATAGAGAATCTGTGGGATATTGTGAAGAGAAAGTTAAGAGGCGCAAGACCCAACACTCTGGATGAGCTTAAGGCCGCTATCGAAGCATCCTGGGCCTCCATAACACCTGAGCAGTGCCACAGGCTGATTGCCTCCATGCCACGCCGCATTGAAGCAGTCATTTCTGTAAAAGGATTCCCGACCAAGTAATGAGTGCATAACTGAACATAATTATTTGAAGGTTGACTTTTTTTTTGTTTTAAAAACACTTTTCTTTTATTTGTCGGATGAAATATGCTAATTTTTTGAGATAGGAAATTTGGGTTTTCATGAGCTGTATGCCAAAATCATCAATATTAAAACAATAAAAGGCTTGAACTACTTCAGTTGTGTGTATTTGAATCTAAAATATATGAAAGTCTAATGTTTATCAGTACATTACAGAAAATAATGAACTTTATCACAATATGCTAATTTTTTGAGAAGATCCTGTATACTCTGTACAGCACTGCATAATATGTTGGTGCTATATAAATACAATAAATATTCACTTTTAAATAACATTTCACCATTTTACAATTGAAAAAGTACCAAAAGGTTGGTGAAAAAGTATTATCAAAATTATTCTGAGTATTTTATTGCTTGCTGTTAGTTTCAAAGGCATTTTAGACAAGTTTGAAAATATAATCTAGGAGAAAACTCAGAATAAAAACTGAATTGTCTCCATGAAACTGGATCATGGAGCTCATTCTGTGACAATTTCTCAATAGCACATCATGAGGCTAAAACTTAAGCCTTGTACACACACTAGATGGTTCTCTGCCAAGGCAGTCAGAAGGGGCCTCCTCTGCTGAGAATCCAGCATGAGTACAGCAGCCCCTTGATTCAGTAATGAGTGACTTACCTGCCAGATCAAACGGGCTGAAGGTTTGTTCTCCTACTCACCCTACCCTACCTGTCCATTGTGCACCATGCTATCACCCCTCCACCTCCTTCCATAGCACCAGGTTGTGTTACTAGCATGTAGACTAGTGACACATATAAAGCATCAAGTCTTTAACTATCACATGAGGGATCAGGTCCTGATCCAGGCAGGCAACAGAACTTGTAAGTGTGTACTGGCCTTTATTCCTGGTACATACCATACAATTTTCCATCAGAATGAAGGGGCAAATCAATTATTTCCAGCAGGTCCAATCAAGTTTTAATCACTTCTGTATAAAATTGATCAGAAAATTGATTGGAAACCTGATTGGACCTGTCGTAAATGATCAATTTGGCTCATCTATCTCATGGGAACTTGTATAGTATGTACCAGACATTAGACCATGAGCTGTTTGTAGGTAGTTGTCCACCAAACAAACAAAGACCAGAAATAATGTAATAAAGTAAATCTAAAAGACAGTCGAAAGAGAGAATTTGTATAATAGTAGAGTTGTCTTTACAAAACAATACAGCAGTGTTCTTCTCTGTTCACAAAACATTTTCAGGTGTAGAAACTATTTCAGGTGAAGATGCAAGTACATTTCCAAAAAATCAAGCATTGATACGTAATGTTTAAAACATACTTTAAAAAACAAACAAAACAAATTCACAGCTCTTTTAGCCTGGCAGGTGCTGCAGGCAAATTCAGATACAGAAAGTCTAACATAACAGTCCATAGTGATGGTCAATCTGTAGGAGAACTCATGGTTAAGCATGCAATGAGTTTGGTCAGGTGATAGATATGTACTGTAAAGGTGCGTACACATGCACTATGGCCGCCAACGACGGGTCCATCAGACCCTCCCGCTGGGCGGACTTTCAGGCGACAGTAGCGCGTGTGTACGCGCTGTCTGCGGACTGATAAGGCTGTTTCTGAGTGATCCGCCCGGTGGATCGTTCAGAAACAGCCTTATCAGTCTGCCGACAACACGTTCACACGCGCTACTTTCGCCTGAAAGTCCGCCCAGCGGGAGGGTCTGACGGACCCGTCGTTGGCGGCCGTAGTGCGTGTGTAAGCACCTTAAGTCTCTGATTTGCAAGTCATGATCATGTGCTGAAGCAAGATGTGATCACAGAACTTTGCAAATCTATCAACTGTTTAAACAAATCATGTGCTTCTCCATGAGTTCTCCCAGACGTGACTATCACTACTAACAGACTGGCAAATTGACTGCTGTGAAGGATATGTGTAAACAAAACTATATCATCTACGGTATATCAATCAATGAGAACAAGAGAGGAGTTCTGCCTTTCAAAATAAAATAGAGGCTAATTTGTCTTATTGGATAAGCATACTGGGCATCAATGGGTTACACACAAGGGTTCTGCTTGGAGAAAACATTATTCCCAGTCAATTAATTTAACTTCAGTTTCCTGGAAGTGGGGGTGGAAGGGGGAGGGGGGCATATATGGTTTTCTAAACTGTCTCACATGACAAAACTAATGCTCTGAAACAAAACTAAAATAAATGTCTGAACTTGCATCTGAACAGACTTTTGGCATTCTAATGTATCTGTAACTGTAAGTCCTACCTGTATGAATTAAACTTTAGAGGTTTATGAAAATGAGAGGATGGAGTTAGCAAACTTAGTAATATGGATGTTAAGACAATGGAAAGCAAAGTATGCAAGATGGTTAGCAATGCCTCTGGAAGCTCTAACAAAACAGATTACAATAAATATAACTTTACTTTGAATTTCCAGGAGTGATGAAGTTAACCACTTGAAACACATTCATGAATGCTCGCTTGCGTCGGGAGTATTGCATTCAGGCCCACTGACATCTACAACATCTTCACTGGAATTGGAATTTTCATGTTCGTCATTTGCTTCTCTGCAAATTTGCTATTCAGCTGGCAAACTGCACCAAGTATAAGCATCAGAAATGGCCAGTCAGGATGATGTGCTCAACTCACCAGCTATCAGAAATGTCAGTGTTTTACACATAACAAATCATTGTATTGCATCAAACAGTTAAAGGACACCTTATGCAGACGTGATAAAACTTATTTCAGGGAATTGAACTATTTCGGGTGCATGATATTTTTGTTGAAAAGGGGAAAATTTGTGTCGTGCATATCTATGTGGTTTGAAATAAATTGTATTGAGATATTATGTTTTGTGGAAATAACAAAACATAGCTTAAAAATGTACACAATAGGTGCACATCAATGACACCCCTGCTCAACACAATAGACCTCTTCTCAGCCCAGCCGCCCCTTGGATAGTCACCATTCAAGGCACAAGGCTTTTGTGGCTTTTACAGAAATCCGGCCCTGGCATTGATGAGTCATTTTTTTGTCCAATTCCTCTGATTCCGAATAATATCAATGTTCTGCCCAAAAGCTCTCTGTAGATCACAACATTTACCAGCAAAGCAGCATCCTGTGGCACCATTGTTGTTACATAAATAAGCAGGAACGTATTTCCCTGGTAAGTAACGCTAAGAAGTTATGGTGATCTATGGGAGACGTTATGGTTTCGTCAGCAGTGGGGTTTCCGTAAAGGTAGGGAATCTGGCAGGCGGATTTATTACTGCACAAAACCGTCAGAGCACTGAGATATAATTATAATTGGGAACCATCCAGCAACCAGATTTCTCTATTCACATATGTTGCTGGTTTCTAAGAATAGAAAAATATTAATAATGCAATCTTAGAGCATTATGGATATTAGTAATGCAATTTTAGAGCATTATGGACCAGGTCCACATTTGAAGACTTTTTAATCAGCATTGAGGGTTTTCTACTTTTTTTTACAGTCTAAAAAAATATGTGTTTGCAGTTCTCAAACTTTTAAATTGCTCATTGTACCAAATAAGAGAAGCTGAAAGATTTTCATGTGGGCACACAGAATGTTGTGCTTACACAAAAGTAGTCCATTGTCAGCTTTATAGATCTGTAGACTGCTGAAGACAAACTTTCACAATGCAAAGCAATTTCTGAGCATTTTGCATTCAGCAAAATGGATACATCAAAGTCCTGCCGAGAACAGGATCATCTTAAGAAGGTGCTGGGGAGCTTGTCTTGAATTAGGACTCCTGGGTAATTAATTGTATATTTAACCAGTGATGTTGCCAGAGCATAGCATATTGTGCCTGTGGCCCAAATACTTAGTAGGGTGCCCTGAATCCCTTTCTGCAGAGGGGTAACTATGAGGGAGCAGGTCTGAGATCACAGGGGAGCCCAGAGCAGTGTGGTCCTCCCAACGTCTTACCTTCTCAAAATACAGGGTTCCATTCTCCAGATCAGGTGTGTTTGTGGCTACACTTGTTATGGGTGTGAAGATCATGATGGCTACACTTGTTTTATGACCCTTGTAAGACGACCTCCCAGGCTGTGAGAGTCACTGAGGGGAGGCAAGGGAATTGGTGGGAAGATTGAAGGCCCCATCAAAATATTGCTAGTGGGCCCTATGATTTGTAGTTACACCCCTGCCAGTGGTGTAGGGAAAACCATATTAGCCATAGCAGCTGCTATGGGGTCTTTAGCTACTGGGTGCCTGAGTGCACATTGATCTACGCCTAACACTAACCTCCCTCCACCTGTGCCTAACACATTCACAATGCCTTTATTTTGCAATATCTGTTTTATTATTATTATTATTATTATTATTATTATTATTATTATTATTATTATTAGGGAGTGGGGGGAAGGGCAAGACTCGTTATTGCTCCAGGGAGACCTTAGAGACCTTAGAGTGTGCCATTAGTGGCTGCATCTCTCAAGCACTTTAAATCAGACAGGAGAAAGGCACTTTTTTAAAAAGGATCTTAAATTCAGGATTGAAGGTCATGTCAATCAGTAGATGATACCCTCTTTCCCATGAGAAATCTTTACCTTTTCTCAAATAGATTATCATGGACGTCTGTATGGTTAATATAGGGGTGATGTTAGGGCCATGCTTCTGACAGTTTGCTGTCTGTGAACCTTGTTGCATTGTGAGAAATAACAACCTTTTCTAACTGCTAAGCAAGAAATATCTCCCTTTGTGCACCCAACTCTCAGTAAACAAACATTCTGCACAGATCACTTGGCAGAACTAAATACGTCCCCACCAGTGATACAAAATGTAAATCCAGGAGAGGAAAGATTTTACAATGGATAAACATGGTCTAAATTATCTATAAATTAATATTGTAAAAAATAAGCAATTGTATTAATTATATTATTTTCACTACAGTTCCTCTTTAAGTGTTCACATGTCATTTAACATTAATCACTAATGCGTTCTTTAATAATTTCCACTAGGAATGATCAATGAGTTGCAAATGATTTTTCCATGCATTTACCAAGGTATTATTATTATTATTATTATTATTTATTGTATTTATAAAGCGTCAACATATTACGCAGCGCTGGACAATACATATATACAATGATACAAGGATGACAGACATAGGGTTATACAACATAGAACAAAGTTATACATGCAAATTGTAAAAAATACATGATCATGCAATATGGGCTGGTTAGGTAGACCCAGTAATACAAGTACAGGCTGTCATAGGACAGGAGCACATGATCCTGTAGATTACACTAGGGAGTGGAGGACCCTGCCAGAGGCTTACAATCTAAAGGGTGGGGTGGAAACACTAGGTGGGGCTGTTAAATATTCCTTAGAGAGTTACTGTGTGGTAGAAGGTGGGTAGGCCATCATAAAGAGGTGGGTTTTGAGGGCTTGCTTGAATGTGTTGAAAGAGGGAGCAAGTCTGATGGGTGGTGGAATGGCATTCCAGAGGGTGGGGGCAGCTCTTGAGAAATCCTGCAGGCGGGCATGGGAGTGTGAAATGCGTGGGGTGGTGAGGCGAAGGTTGTTGGAGGAACGGAGGGTGCGACCTGGTGTATACCTGTGAACAAGCTCCGAGATGTAGGTAGGGCAGGTTTTGTGCACAGATTTATATGCCAGGCATAGAATCTTGAAACTTATCCTGAAACAGATAGGGAGCCAGTGCAGGGATTCACAAAGGGGAGATGTGGATGCAGACTGCAGAGTGGTGCGAAGAATGGATGAGTCTTGCAGCCGCGTTCATCACTGATTGAAGGGGGGCAGTGCGTTTCAGAAGGAGGCCAGAAAGGAGGGAGTTACAGTAATCAAGGCGGGAGATGATGAGGGCATGGATGAGCAGTTTGGTCATGTCCGGGGTTAAGAAGGAGCGGATCTTGGAGATATTACGGAGGTGGAAATTGCAGGCTCTGGTGATGTTTTGGATGTGTGGGATGAAGGAGAGGTCAGAGTCGAAGGTGACACCCAGACAGCGGGCCTGGGAGGTAGGGAGAATGGTTGTGTTGTCGATTGTGAGGTGGAAATCTGGGAGGGGTGCAGCAGCATGGGGTGGAAAGATCAGGAGCTCAGTTTTGTCTAGGTTAAGCTTTAGGAACCTAGCTGACATCCAGGAGAAAATTGCTGAGAGACACAAGGAGACCTTGTTTTTGGTGGTGGATGAGAGATGGGGGGTATGGAGGTAAATCTGAGTGTCATCTGCATAAAGGTGGTAATTGAAGCCCAGGGAGGAGATAAGCTTGCCAATTGAGGAAGTGTATATACAGAAAAGTACTGTATATACTCAAATACAAGTCGTCATCGACTACAATATTCAACCCCATTAAGCTGGAATTTTTTTCCTGACTCAAGTATAAGTCTACTCTGCAAACTTTAGGGCTGCAGCCAATAACTCCTCCATGCCACTAAGTGCAGCAATTATTCACTCTCCTTCCTGCAGCCCAGTATTCCCCCCCTGCCCCTTTCTTTGTTAGTTATTGTGGCCCTGGCCTCCAGACCTGTGTTTTCTTGGCATTTCCTTTGTCAAGAAAGTATCACTTACCACTGGGTAAATTGCTGCAAGTGGGAATGTCAGTAATAGTACACACATTACTCAGTCGGCTCAGTGTTGCCAGTAACTCGTGTATAAGTCGACCCCTATACTTTTATAAAGTAAATCAGACCTACATTTCTAGACTTATACAATGCAGCTTGAAAATAGACCAATCAGAATAACCTCCAATCAATTTTGTATTGGTTCAAGTTCAAGCTACATAACATTTACATACTATTTGACAGCAAGGCGAAAATAGTTGCATCTCATTGATCATCCAGTTCCTACTAATTGTGACAAGCTCAGTACCTTCTCGGCGTAAGTAATGGTAAAATTGCAGTGCTCTACATGCACGGCAACCTTACCGCTGGCAGGTAGAATTTCAAAACAGAAAGCCACTGGCACCTTCCATATCCTTCACACTTTGGGTTAATTAATTTGAGATTGCTTTGCTGCCAATGTAGTCGGGATTCGGGGGAAGTTATCCCGGAACTTTAGTTGCACACAACAAAGTCCTTTTTACCCTTGAACATTTTCTGCTTTATTTACAGACAAAAAGAAAAAAACAAAAAACAAAACAACATTCTTGGAATTATCGCAGCAAAATCACACAGCGCTGTCAATGGCTACAAACAGCTCAGAAGGTTGAGGGCTGGTAATAGAAATCATAACTTGGACGATCGTTTCTGCTGCTTAGATTTACTCCCCTAAGAAATGACATAAGACCTTGGAGGACGTGTGCACAGCGATCCTCAGATCTGCTACAGAATCACTGCTGTCACAAAGCTCCATGGACCAGGGATTAAATTACTTTCTGAGCAAAAGGAGTGTGCCCCAGTAATTCACCCATCATTAAAGGACACCTGTCATACATTTGATATGCTTTTCCACTCGCCTTGAGCCAGGCACTGCAATCATAGAGGAATTAATAGCATCAAATCTATTTCTTGGAAGGCAGAACAGCACTATTCGTATGAGATGCAATATATATATATATATATATATATATATATATATATATATATATATATTTATATATCCTTAAAAACTGAGAAACAAGGTCAAGAACTGAGATTTAATGACGTTCTTTTATGACTGTAATCCTTTAGCAAAATTACTTAAATGGGTAGCAGGAAAAAAGGGCGCAGGACAAGGATGGACGAAAAGGGCGCCGCCATAGACTTTAATGCAATTAGCGTTAATATGGCAAAAAAAAGGCAGAAAAAAGGGCGCCGCAAAAAATATCATAAACAACATTAGAACATTATAGTTTTTGAAGTAGTTATTGTTTCAGAAGCTTGGAACATTATAGTTTTTGTCATATTATTTTGTTTATATGTAAAGATTTTATGTTATCAAAGATATTATCGTTTCTATGTGTAAAAGGGTGTTTCTGCAGAGGAAGTGGTTAGGGTTAGGCACCACCGGGGGGAATGGTTAGGGTTAGGCACCACCCAGGCGGCAGTTAGTTTTAGGCAACACAGGAGGGAGGGGGAGAGGGTTAGGCACTACTGGGGGGGTTAGGCTCCACCGGGGGGTAATTAGGGTTAGGCACCACCGGTGTGTGTGTGGGGGGGGCAGTAATTAGGATTAGGCACCACCAGGGGAGTGGGCAGTTTTAGGCACCACCAGGGGAGGGTTCTGTGTGAGAGTAGGGTTGGGTTAAGCTGTATTGTTGAATTACGTAATGATTTTTAACATTAATATCTTTTCATTATTATTCCCCGTCTGTAATTACAATAATATTTATCGTTAACCAAGTTTGACAACAATGTTTATTGTTATCAGATTTTGTTATCCACCCACTCCATTTTGTTGTCAAGCCAAGTCCTTTTTCACTGTACCCTTTTTTTAAGCACGCCTTAAATAACCAGCAGCATGGAAATAATATTATTTGTATTGTAAGGGACTATGCAGGATTGTTGGTTAAACAGATTGTGTCATTATATATTTCCAGGTAATTTGAAAACATTAGGTCACATCAAGGCAATTTCGTATCTGTTTTATGATATATGTTTGCATGCGACATAACTAATTAGATGTAGATTGAAGATGATGGTAGTGTGTACTGCAATGTAAACCATTTATGTATATTGTGTCTGTGACCTGTATGCAAAGGAGACTGGCATGTTGTGGATATTTAAATAAACAGCTGAACAGAAACTTGAGGCTATGCCTTAAGGGGCGGTCCTGCTAGCGACGCAATCTTGCGATTTGCATCCAACTGAAGCCTCCCACCTGAATGCTAATGGCTGCTAGATGTGGTATGGCAGGTAAAGGGTGTATGACAGTGCATCCTGATTGGCTGACGAGCACCTGCTGATGACTCAAATGTAGCTGCATGCATGTATTGCTGTGTTCTATTGCTTGTGTGTGTCGAATTTAGCATTCAGTATGGAGGCAGTGTTGGTGGGTTTTCTGGATGTGAGAGGTCCAGAGCCTGGGTGTGAGAGGTCCAGGCCCACCTGCACTCCCCTCCAGGTATCGGGCATTGGCCTTGGGGCCCCGGCCAGTGAGAGAGGTCCAGGGCCCCTGGCCAGTGCTGGGCCGAAATTACGCATTAGCGTAATTACGCATCGTAATTCACTACAAATGCACCGTAAGCGTTACGTGTAAGGTTACGGTATTACGCGTAATTAATTACGCGTAGACCATAGGGTTACGTTTTACGCGTAACAAATTACGCGTAAGACAGTAAACTCCCATGGAAATTACACAGTCTGCCGTAATCGCGTAATATTACGCTCCCGTATAATATAAAAAAGCCGCCGACTTTAAGGGTTAATAGCAAAGCCCCCTTAAGTGCTAAGAGCCTCAAATTTGGAGAATATATTAAGGAGATCAGAAGGAATAAGAGGAAAAAATTTTTTTTTCAAAAAGACCTTATAGTTTTTGAGAAAATCGATGTTAAAGTTTCAAAGGAAAAATATATACATTTAAAAACCCGCCGACTTTAACGGTTAATAGCAAAGCCTGCTTAAAATTTAGGAACACCAAATTCACAGGGTATATTAAGGGGATCAGTGGGAATAAGAGGAAAAATTTTTTTTCAAAAAGACCTTATAGTTTTTGAGAAAATCGATTTTTAAGTTTCAAGGGCGAAAATGTCTTTTAAATGCGGAAAATGTCCGTTTTTTTTTGCACAGGTAACAATAGTGTTTTATTTTCATAGATTCCCCCAAGTGGGAAGAGTTTTACTTACTTCGTTCTGAGTGTGGGAAATATAAAAAAAAAACGACGTGGGGTCCCCCCTCCCAGACCTCTTTAACCCCTTGTCCCCCATGCAGACTGGGATAGCCAGAATGCGCAGCACCGGCCGCGTGGGGCTCCGCACCCTGACTATACCAGCCCGCATGGTCCATGGATTGGGGGGTCTCGGAAGGGGAGGGGCAGCCAAGCTTTCCCCTCCCCCTCTGAGCCCTTGTCCAATCCAAGGACAAGGGGCTCTTCTCCACCTCCGATGGGCGGTGGAGGTGGAGGCCACGATTTCCTGGGGAGGGGTTCATGGTGGCATCTGGGAGTCCCCTTTAAAAAGGGGTCCCCCAGATGCCCACCCCGCTCCCAGGAGAAATGAGTATAGAGGTACTTGTAGTACCCCTTACCCATTTCCTTTAGGAGTTAAAAGTAAATAAACACACAAACACATAGAAAAAGTATTTTAATTGAACAAAAAACATAACCACGAAAAAAGTCCTTTAATATTCTTAATTAACCATTAATACTTACCTGTCCCTTTAAAAGCCAGTTCCTACGCAATATCCTCGGAAATATACTAATCAGTTACAATGTAACAAAATTATTACAATGTAACAACTTTGTTACATTGTAACTACGCCGCACCCGACGTCACTCACTGCCGCCGCCGCCTCCGCGTCTGTGCTGCAGGACCCGACAGAGCTCTGAGCTATAGCTCAGAGCTCTCGAAAGCATCTTTGTATTTGGGCTCCAAGGAGCCCCATTGGTCCTTAGCAGACCAATGGGGTTCCTTCTAATTTGAAGGAACCCCATTGGTCTGCTAAGGACCAATGGGGCTCCTTGGAGCCCAAATACAAAGATGCTTTCGAGAGCTCTGAGCTAATATAGCTCAGAGCTCTGTCGGGTGAAGGGACGCTAAGTCCCCGCCGGCTCCGCTGCCCTCCCCGCCTCTCTCACATGTCACCTATATACATGCTGGCACCCATGGGTGCCAGCATGTATATGAGTGACAGGTGTGGGTGGAGTGGACGGCGGGAGCCGGCGGGGACTAGCGTGTATGCGGCGGCCGGCGGGTGAGCGGCGAGTGACGTCGGGTGCGTGGTGTTACAAAGTAACAAAGTTGTTACATTGTAATAACTTTGTTACATTGTAACTGATTAGTATATTTCCGAGGATATTGCGTGGGAACTGGCTTTTAAAGGGACAGGTAAGTAATAATGGTTAATTAAGAATATTAAAGGACTTTTTTCGTGGTTATGTTTTTTGTTCAATTAAAATACTTTTTCTATGTGTTTGTGTGTTTATTTACTTTTAACTCTTAAAGGAAATGGGTAAGGGGTACTACAAGTACCTCTATACTCATTTCTCCTGGGAGGGGGGTGGGCATCTGGGGGACCCCTTTTTAAAGGGGACTCCCAGATGCCACCATGAACCCCTCCCCAGGAAATCGCGGCCTCCACCTCCACCGCCCATCGGAGGTGGAGAAGAGCCCCCTGTCCTTGGATTGGACAAGGGCTCGGAGGGGGAGGGGAAAGCTTGGCTGCCCCTCCCCTTCCGAGACCCCCCAATCCATGGACCATGCGGGCTGGTATAGTCAGGGTGCGGAGCCCCACGCGGCCGGTGCTCCGCATTCTGGCTATCCCAGTCTGCATGGGGGACAAGGGGTTAAAGAGGTCTGGGAGGGGGGACCCCACGTCGTTTTTTTTTTATATTTCCCACACTCAGAACGAAGTAAGTAAAACTCTTCCCACTTGGGGGAATCTATGAAAATAAAACACTATTGTTACCTGTGCAAAAAAAACGGACATTTTCCGCATTTAAAAGACATTTTCGCCCTTGAAACTTAAAAATCGATTTTCTCAAAAACTATAAGGTCTTTTTGAAAAAAAAAATTTCCTCTTATTCCCACTGATCCCCTTAATATACCCTGTGAATTTGGTGTTCCTAAATTTTAAGCAGGCTTTGCTATTAACCGTTAAAGTCGGCGGGTTTTTAAATGTATATATTTTTCCTTTGAAACTTTAACATCGATTTTCTCAAAAACTATAAGGTCTTTTTGAAAAAAAATTTTTTTCCTCTTATTCCTTCTGATCTCCTTAATATATTCTCCAAATTTGAGGCTCTTAGCACTTAAGGGGGCTTTGCTATTAACCCTTAAAGTCGGCGGCTACCAAACATCGATCCATGCGTCAACTTTTCCGCTTGGCAGCATGACCTTACGCATTAATGGCTAGTAGGATTTTACGCGTAAGCCTATAACGTAATAACCTGAATTACGGTATACTTACGCGTAATTGCGTAAGTGCTATGCGTAATTATAGACATGTACCGAAATTGAATGTCTATGCCGTAAGCGTAATTTCGTAATGCGTAATAGCGTAAAATTACGCATAATGATCCGTAAGCGTAGCTTTCTCCATTACGACCAGCACTGCCCCTGGCCATCGTGCGAACCAATCGTGTGTTTTTAATAGTTGTTACTGACAGCTTCAAGCCTCAGAACATAGTAATGGTTTCCTTGGTTATTTAATGTGTACCTGAGGTGGATTGCGACCTAAAAAGCAGATACCTACACGGAGAGAAGCTTCTGGTTTATCTAGAGCAGGGGTGTCAAACTCAAAAACGTAAGGGGCTAAAAACACTCAGAAATTTTTAGCGAATCAGGAAGCATTAGACCAAGCAGAAAACAGAAATTGGATTACACAGAAATTTTAAAGTAATCATAGAAAGCAGCTTTTTTTTTCAGAATTCGGATTAATGCAGAAATTGTAGGTCATTCAGAAGACATAGGAAGTATTAGGCACGTTAGAGAATGCTGAAGTATACCGTGGTTGACAATCGGAAAGGTAGCATTTCACTGCATATGCTATTGTGCGTTTCCAGTGCATTTGAATTTTCATTCCTCACATGCATTTTTCTTGCGTTTTAATGCATTTGTGGTTCACGTTTATAAATCACATATGCGTTTTGTATGCGTTTTTGATATGCGTATTATGCTAATCACTAGGAAGTCAACAGGAAGCGGAAATACATCATTAAACTTGTTTTTTTTTTCTTGATTTTTTTTTAAACGCATAAAAAAATACATGGAACACACACTAAAACGCAATACCTCTGCATCACCATTGACATTCATTATGCGCATTTTAGATAGTTTTGGAAAAATATGTAGCAAGTTCAGCATTTTTAAAAAGATACATTGCAGAATGGAAACATATGCGTTTTTCTATGTGCCCCATTGATTTGCATTATATGTGTTTTCACTGCGTTTCCGCAATGCTAGCATTTCTGCCTAGTGTGTTCTTCCCCTCCAAGAACTGCCATTTGGAGCTCTGAGGCTAGGAACACACTAGGCAGAATCGCATATGTGTTTTCCACTATGTGCTACGGAAAACGCATATGCCATTCTACCTAGGGTACGATATTATGTGTTAATATCCTGAAGCAGTCACTTAGCACAATGGCTATCATTCATAAAGGTGCAGTCGGTAGTGCGGGAAAACACTGTTCTTCTCCGCAAGCGGTACTTAAGACTTCAGGGTGGTCATTCATAAAAAAAGTTGCCTGTTGCGATACAAGTGCGGAGGTTTTCTGGAGGAAGCTGGCGGCAGCGTGGCGGAAGACATGCGGAAACATAAAAGCTGCCCGATTCCCTCCGTGCGCTGCTCTGTCTGATGCTGCTTGGGAGGTCCGTCTCATTCATTTACAAGTAATCCGCCCACCTATCGCTACTGTCGAGCAAGCGGTATTTTCCTTCCGCATACCGCTTGCTCTAATCTTTATGAATGGACGTGTTTGTTACTTTTTCTAGATAAATCTAGAAAAACTCCGCATAAGGCGGAAATGTATCGCTCTGCTTGGGAATGCCAGCTTTTCATGTGGAAAGAGCCTTTATGAAAGGTGCATTTTGCTGAGTGTTCTTGTGAAGTCAGCGGTATTAAGCATTTCCGCATGAGGAAATGCTTTATGAATGATAGCCAATGTGTCCATTGTCAAAAGTTGCTCTGATCTTTATGCTTGGCCATTTTGATTATTCAAACATCTCCCCTAACGTAAAGTAATTTTACTTTTTACTTGCTGCCTATATATCACTGCTTAGCAGGCACCATGGTGAAAACATAGCTCCCATTCTTCTTCTTATCTATCAGTGGTTTATACAGCAGAATTGCACATCTACAGTTAGCTAGCATACAGTATACAGGATGTGATATACTAATCTAACGATGCTTGTCTAATAATAATGACGTGTATGGTGAACTTGTGATAAAATGCTGCATATTCATTAGACAGATTATACTCTAGAGTAATGTAAAAACCTGGATGTAATTTGATTAATATGATTAATTGTAATTACACATTAATGAATGGTATGAATGTGACTGTTACATGAGATCCCTCTGTGTTTATGTAAATGTGTATTTCTGTGCTTCAACATGTCTGCAGCAAAGATTTTGTTTATTTAATGGAATGGTGACAAGCATTGTATTGGATTTGTCTTGAATTAATCTTTTGGTTACTAACCACAGTGCTGGTCGTAATGGAGAAAGCTACGCTTACGGATCATTACGCGTAATTTTACGCTATTACGCATTACGAAATTACGCTTACAGCATAGACATACAATTTCGGTACATGTCTATAATTACGCATAGCACTTACGCAATTACGCGTAAGTATACCGTAATTCAGGTTGTTACGTTATAGGCTTACACGTAAAATCCTACTAGCAATTAATGCGTAAGGTCATGCTGCCAAGCGGAAAAGTTGACGCATGGATCAATGTTAGGTAGCCGCCGACTTTAAGGATTAATAGCAAAGCCCCCTTAAGTGCTAAGAGCCTCAAATTTGGAGAATATATAGATCAGAAGGAATAAGAGGAAAATTTTTTTTTTCAAAAAGACCTTATAGTTTTTGAGAAAATCGATGTTAAAGTTTCAAAGGAAAAATATATACATTTAAAAACCCGCCGACTTTAACGGTTAATAGCAAAGCCTGCTTAAAATTTAGGAACACCAAATTCACAGGGTATATTAAGGGGATCAGTGGGAATAAGAGGAAAAAAAATTTTTTTTTTTCAAAAAGACCTTATAGTTTTTGAGAAAATCGATTTTTAAGTTTCAAGGGCGAAAATGTCTTTTAAATGCGGAAAATGTCAGGTTTTTTTGCACAGGTAACAATAGTGTTTTATTTTCATAGATTCCCCCAAGTGGGAAGAGTTTTACTTACTTCGTTCTGAGTGTGGGAAATATAAAAAAAAAACGACGTGGGGTCCCCCCTCCCAGACCTCTTTAACCCCTTGTCCCCCATGCAGACTGGGATAGCCAGAATGCGGAGCACCGGCCGCGTGGGGCTCCGCACCCTGACTATACCAGCCCGCATGGTCCATGGATTGGGGGGTCTCGGAAGGGGAGGGGCAGCCAAGCTTTCCCCTCCCCCTCCGAGCCCTTGTCCAATCCAAGGACAAGGGGCTCTTCTCCACCTCCGATGGGCGGTGGAGGTGGAGGCCGCGATTTCCTGGGGAGGGGTTCATGGTGGCATCTGGGAGTCCCCTTTAAAAAGGGGTCCCCCAGATGCCCACCCCCCTCCCAGGAGAAATGAGTATAGAGGTACTTGTAGTACCCCTTACCCATTTCCTTTAAGAGTTAAAAGTAAATAAACACACAAACACACAGAAAAAGTATTTTAATTGAACAAAAAACATAACCACGAAAAAAGTCCTTTAATATTCTTAATTAACCATTAATACTTACCTGTCCCTTTAAAAGCCAGTTCCTAAATTTTAAGCAGGCTTTGCTATTAACCGTTAAAGTTGGCGGGTTTTTAAATGTATATATTTTTCCTTTGAAACTTTAACATCGATTTTCTCAAAAACTATAAGGTCTTTTTGAAAAAAAAAATTTTCCTCTTATTCCTTCTGATCTCCTTAATATATTCTCCAAATTTGAGGCTCTTAGCACTTAAGGGGGCTTTGCTATTAACCCTTAAAGTCGGCGGCTTTTTTATATTATACGGGAGCGTAATATTACGCGATTACGGCAGACTGTGTAATTTCAATGGGAGTTTACAGTCTTACGCGTAATTTGTTACGCGTAAAACGTAACCCTACGGTCTACGCGTAATTAATTACGCGTAATACCTTAACCTTACACGTAACGCTTACGGTGCATTTGTAGTGAATTACGATGCGTAATTACGCTAATGCGTAATTTCGTCCCAGCACTGACTAACCAGGGGTGTGACTACAGGGAAGCAGCCCCATTGATCACAGGGGGTCCAGAGCTGTAAGGTGGCTCCAACTACTACTTCACTCCCCTAAATGAGAGGTCCATCCTTCAGTTTGTTTGTTTTTGTTTTTGTGGCTACACTTGCTATGAGTGTAAAGCTACATACACACGAGGCATGGATGTCTGCAGTTGCATGGAGACAAACAACAGTTGAAAGTCTCCAGCAACGACAGTTGTATACAAGCAACGATTGTATACACACGACAACAACCTGTCTGCAACATAGCGGAAACTGTTGCTCAGCAACTTCTGTCACAGGTTCAATGAACTGTCAGACTTAAAAGAATTGTAGAGGCTAGCATACACACGACCGCACCGACTTGAGGCTAGCGAGGGTTCCTGCAACTGCTGTTGCCACTTGCCAGCGATTGGCCAAGTCAATCGCCTGGCGACAGCTTTGATTAGCAACAGTTCCTTGCGCACGCCTCATACACACGGAGGACCTGTCACCGCAACATGCGCGCCATGTGTTTCCAGCAACAGTTGTAGCCCGTGTGTATGGGCCTTTAAGATTATGATGGCCACACTTGTTTTATGACCCTTACAAGATAAGCCCCCAGGCTGTGAGGGTCACCAGAGGTTGGCAAGGGAAAAGGTGTGAACATTGGGGGGGAGCATCACAATTTTGTTTGGCTCGGGGGCCCCATGATTTGTTACGCCCTTGTTACTAATAGGTGCACCTATTATTGGCTAGGTGATACTTTGAATAAGTTTAATTTTGTGTTGTACTGTGTAAAACGTGGCCTAGCATTTTCATTCCTATGTTTTAAATGAAAAAAAAAATGCTAAGGGGTACCTTCACATCACATAGTAGAATGCAGTAAATGATCAGGTCACCTGATGAAGGTGAGGAATGAATGTATTGATCTGGGGACTGTCTTCGTTATCCATTTTTAAACTATGCTAGTTGCTGTTCTTTAATAATATCTGAGTCTCACACACTTGTAACAAACAAGTAGCCAGCAGTCAAGTAGTCAGCATCTGCACTACACACTACGCGTAATTGCGTATTTTAACACGTAGTCTACAAAATGCATACAACGTGAATATTTGATTTCGAAGTCGTAGTTTGGACAAGCGTAATTGCATAAAACTACACATAGTTCCAGCGTAGCGAAGTTGGCTGACTACAACCATCCCTGATTTCCAACCAGCTCAGGGTGACTCAAAATCAGGAAAGCATAAGGGACTGAAAGAGACCGAAAAGCCTTCCTACTAAAAAAGCAATGCTTAGTGTGGTTTGCCTTTTTAAAAGTATTTTTATTTAGTGACACTTAATAGGCTGCCACTGAGCATAGACAACAAAACATTAATTCTACTTTGTAAATGTTTAAATATAAAATAAAACCAAGGAATATCTAAAAAAAAGGTCAATTTTGGGAATAAAAGGATAAATACAATTGGTAATCTCATCAGTTTAATTTCAACTCAGGATCACATAACATAGAAAAACCAAGTTGCTCTCACGACTGAAAGCACTAAAGTAACTTAATCGGGATTCAGGCCTGTGCATAGTTAAATTACTGCAGTGTTCATGCATGCTTAATCCTCCCACAACATAGATTTAACTACACTGAATTTTCATGCTTCCACCACACTTCAGCTAACATCTGGAAATATGCCTGAAGAAGGGGACTAGATCCCAGAAAGCTTGCATAATATAATTTAACTTTATCAGTTAGCCATTAAAAGGTATTACTTTTACAAGACTTTGTTTTTTTCTACCTACATAATTTGTTTGGCTAACACGGTACAGAAACATTTTTACTACTATCATCATGCTCCCACCACGATCACGTGACTCTCTCCAAACATAAAGGCGCTGAAGTGCTTTGGACGACATTGCCCAGGTTTCTGAATAAGAAAACCCAGATTCGAACAGCAACACTAATCAGTAGATCAGTGCAGTAGTGTTACATTACAGTGTTATGTTGGGCATTTTGGTTCAAAAGTCAGTTTTTCCTGGAGTTTCACTTTAACTTGACTTGCGGATAATTCATTACATTTGTATGCAGTATGTGAATAAAATGTCATGCCATGCTTGTTTGTGTTCACGCCACAGTAATGCTGCTAGTTGTATGTCAGACATGGGATTGTTGCTCTTCTCTGCTATATTAGCCCTGATATAAGAGCAAGATTACACATGTAGCAGAAACTATGACATTTAAAGCTTCTGCCAGTAGACAGCATCATTATAGGTCTTGCCCTTTTTGTTCATCAGATGCAACCGGTGTAAATAAAATTGATGAAACTGATGCCATTACATACACGCAATGTTGGTCTAAAGGATACGGAACAGCTGATATGTAACATGTGTGCCCTTTGTGGTTTTATACAGATGATTCCGTATGGTTAATATTATGTATCCTAACCAGTAACACTAGATCAACTAGACAAAAAGCTAAAGCAGTCAGACTTTAATGTTTAATGTATATGTTGATTGTGGTGCCTTGGTTCCCTATTCACACTTAATTCCCTGTGTAGCACAAAAATAGAGTTATCAGTCGCCGTTGATGAAGGATGTAGTCCGTAATCTTGGGCCGCCTGTGACATTTCTTTTGACCTTTTCAATATTCTGTATTTAGGTTGTCATCCAATTTACCTTTCTCTGCAGTTTGGCTGCCGGGACTGGGGTTCAGGGAAAACCACACTGACTAAGACATATTATGAAGGTCAGGGCAGCGCAGTGCTCTGCGGTGCCTGACATGCCAAATTAAAAAGATTTTTTTTTCAATCAGAGGGAAATGTCATATAAACCACATCACAGACTGGCTATTTACTCATCTTGTTGCATATTTCTCCCTCTTCAAAACATTCTATCAATTTTATAAATAAGTAAATAAATCTTTATAGTTGTTTTATTCTTCCCTTTTGAAGTCACTTTTTTTCTCCTTTAAATCATGGAAATGGCAGTAGATTAAAGTTGCTTTGCCTGTTCGGTCACTATTGGATAAATCATTTTCTGTTGCATCTGGTCCTTGGAAGTCTTTGACATTGGAGAAAGTTTCCATAGCATAGAAAATGTTCTCAAATATATATTTTTTTCTTTCTCAACTTTGTTTAGCACCACAACTTTGCAGAAGCTATACTGCAAAATGAGGATCTTATTTTGTTAACCCACAAACTAAGCAAAGATCAAGCTCCATCAATAAGCAGGTCCCACAATAGGTGTAGCTTAGAAAATCATATGAGCTACTGTATAAGAAAAGGGATAAAGGTTGTTGCACCAGATGGCAAAACATAATCAACATATTCGCTTAAAGGAGTACTATCGATTGAAACGACTTTTTTTTTTAATACTGTATATTAGTGTACACATTACCACTAGTGCTAGGGGCACTTTATTTATTCACCCAGGTCTCTCTCTTGCTATCCCTGCTTAAAAATTCATTTCTCACACAGCTCATAGTAGTTTGGGTCACCCTGAGCTGCTTGGTTACTCTGTCACACAGCTCACAAATATATTTCACTGTGTCACTCACAGCATGCAGGAGACATGAGGAGAAATAGGCTGATCTGAGGTGGTAACAGGTAACTAAATGAGCTGGAATATAACTAGCTATAAACAATAGTCTGTGTTTACACCTAGTCTGGCTGCCTGCTTGTGGTGATTCACTCCAGGCTGCATCCACTTTACAAGCTGCTGAGAGGGGCAGACCACTGTTTACAATTAGCATTATTAGTACCTTTATCAGTCAAGAGAAGCAAAGATAATAAACACACATTGCTAGAATCTTTAACCCCTTACCACCATATCAACAAGATTCTTTCAGCATGGTGATAATTAAACTATAAACTGAGGAGTTGATAGCAACTCCCCTGTGCAGACATGGGCTTAGCCCTCTGGGAGCCCTCAGCATATAGATACATTTGTATCAAACACTGACGGCCAAAACTGACGGAGGATTTTACAGCTGAGAGGAACAGCTGTGTGAGGAATCAAATTGCTCCTAGTACTTGTCCTAATGTGTGCTACAACATACAGCATTTAAAAATAAATGCATACATCGATAGTATTCCTTTAACAAAAGTATGCAGACTTGGTACATTAAAAACAGTTAAACATGGTGGAGATCACATGGACTCTGAAGAGGCAGGGCACACCCACGATATGCATTAGATAACAGGGTGCTGAACAAGTTGGTTTGTGAGACAGCTTTTTCTTTTTTATCAAGATGTATTCTGTGAAACATTCTAGAGGCATATTTATTGGGTGTATGGCTGAGTATCTGTTAATATAAAGCCTCCTATCACTGCACAGCCAGTTTCAGTGTCTCTACTGCATTTTCAATCCCTGCAATAAGCACCATACTTCCTTATTAATACTCATTTTTTTTGTTCACATAATGTTTTCCACTAGACTTACGTATACTATTTTTTACTCATATTTATGAGTTTAGTTTAATGTTATACCATTGAATGCACTGCTTATTGTAATACAATATTAATATTGCCACTCGTGTGCAATCACTAGTGGATTTCACTCATAAAACCCTTTTATATTTACTGTACTTATCGAGGAAGAGCAATCCTTTGTTCTTCTTGTATTCTTGTAGTAAGGTACAGAGATTTTTCACCCATCAGTGTCTCAAACCCCTCTTCCCCCCATGTTTGTAACTGTTTCAAAAGTCCATTTCTGTGTATATTGCTTGCAAAAATGGCTGCTGTGGTGTCAGCTGACCCAGATGTTGTGGACAGCACTGATTATGGCTCCTATGCAGCCCCATCTTCCATAAGCTTCTACCGGACATAACAGAATTAATTTTATGACTGTCGGCATGACGGCATGCAGAAAGGTCACCATGCTTTACCTCATTATATCTCCACAAAGATTCACGAAGCCGGGCTTACAGTTGAATTGCAGGGCAATGTAGGTTACCTATTGCATTTCATTGTAATGATGCACAATGACTTATTTTGATGCTACTGTATATGGAAATCTCCAGACACATAGAATGCAATGGCCTTCACAACATTCATGTATAATATGCGATAAATAACACTTTCACAGTGGAATTGTATTGCATGTTCAGGTGCAAGAGAAGGACATTGTTTACAAATAAAAATAGGATTGCATACTTACCTGTTCAATCCTTTTTTCTTGGCTCCACTCCATCATCTTCACTCTGCTGCTGCCCCAAAAAATAGATAGTTCTTATGGAAAACAAAAAGAAACACAAGGACACCGGGAGCCCAATCGTGTATTATTCAACGGACACTGGGAGTATATAAACTACAAAGTATTATACTCACAAAATTGGGTTGCCAAATAGAGCAACCACCTTTATCGCATGTGAGGAAGTACCGTCCCCACTCGGCCTTGCTTCAAGTAGTATGGATGGTCGCTACTCCTAAAAGATGATCACTGGAAAACTTCCAAGTGTACACTTCCCCAACCTGGGCTGTAAGAGACTGGAACAAGGGTAGGAGGCGCCCGTGGACATATATTGCTTATTTCGATCATATACAAAATAATTGTAATGCTTGAATTCCTACCTTATAGTAGTAAAACTCACTGGTAGGCAGTAATTCGTAATTTATTAGGGCAATAATGACAAAAGATAGATAAACTTCTTCTTCAACCCTCGATACACAGCAAGATTACAGCAAATACCACATACACTGTGTACTAGAAGCATGCTTCATGTTGGAATGATGAAGTGCAGATGGGGAGAAAGCTCCTACCAGTGATAATTTTCACAAAAATAATGTAAAATTCATCTTTCGAGCGGAAATGGGTTTGTAAATCATTTTGTAGTAAGTTTATGCTTTTTCACTTTTTTTTTGCATATTTTGCTATTTTTAGCTTTAAAAGGTTATTTGCTCTTAGCTTATGAATGGCAATTTAGGCTTTTTTTTTTTTTTTTTTTTGCAAAAATTCCAAAAAATGTGTAAATATATTTTTGAAGTCAAAAATAGAATTTTCAAAAAATCATTAGCGAAAATGACTTTTGTGAAAAATCACAAGCAACACTGGCTCCTACCTCAATTCTATACTGGTGGAGCAAGACAATCCTTCCACAAGACAGCAATACATACTGTACATGTACAAGAGCAGCACACCATAGGAAGGAAATATTCAGATACTTTTATTGGAACATCCAAAAAGACAGATACAGCAGCTGATGCAATTCAGACACTTAGTGCTTGATTCACAAAGCGGTGCTAACTGTTAGCACGCTTGTGAAAAGCCCCTCTTCATGCCTAAAGTGACTTTGTGTGCACTAACTAGCGCAAAACTTTGCGTGCGCACAGTGCCAAAAACAGCGTACCCGATGCGACTATAAGGCCGCATTGAATGTGACATTATCGTTGCACTATATGATGTTAATGTTGCACTCAATGTGCCCTTATAGTCACTGTTTTCGTCACACTGTGATGCAACGTTTCACGCGTACCACGGTGTGCGAGCGCAAGACTTTGCGCGCGAGCTGATTCACTTTTCTTGGTGCTAACTACTTAGCACCCTAGTTAGCACACCCAAAGCCTTTGGGCATGCTAACTGGGTTAGCACCGAATAGTGAATAGGCCCTTAGTCTTTAGTTATAGCTCACAAAGCTACAACTAAAGATCAAATGTCTGATACGTGTCGGATGTTGTATCTGTCTTTTTGGATGTACCAATAAAAGTATCTGGATTTTACTTCTGCAGGCTCTTTTATATGCACATGAGAATTATAATGTAAATGAAACCTAAATATTAAACATGAATAACTGCACTTTGCAGAGTCATGCACTCCAGATGGCCACCACATGACCAAGGAAGGGGCCACAAAATCCCCTGACAAAGGTGGCGGCAGAAGTAACTAGAGGTACACAGTACAATTTATCAAATTTGCTCTTACTTTTAGGAAAATAAACTTAACTGTGCTAATTTTACTCAGTACATAAAAACCTACATGGGCCAAATGTAACTAGTAGCTGGGCAGTATAATGGTTAAGGGCTCTGCCTTTAACATGGGAGACCAGGGTTAAAATCCATGGTCAGTACCTATTCAGTAAGAAGTTCAAGGCCAGACTCCCTAACACTGCAGCATGGCCTCGTGAGTGATTCCCAGTGGCTGCAGCTCTTGAGCGATTTGAGTGCGACAGGAGAAAAGTGCTATACAAATGTTCAGGTTATTATTATAAATAAGATGCATGATATATACTATTTGGGGAAAAAAATAAAAAAAATTATCTGCTTTAAAGGGGAACATGTTTGCTTTATGTATTGTAAAAAGTGGAGGTAGAAGAGATCAGCAGCACCACGTAGATGTATTCAAGCTCTTTATTGCATAAAGATAGCGCCCAGGGACAGCGACAGACGCTGTTTTGGAGACAAGCTCCTTACTCAAGCTGTATAGGCTCACTCACAGCTTGAGGAAGGAGCTTGTCTCCGAAACAGCGTCTGTCGCTGTCCCTGGGCGCTATCTTTATGCAATAAAGAGCTAGAATACATCTACGTGGTGCTGCTGATCTCTTCTACCTATGCTTTGGGAGCTGCTGGAGTACAGCTCCATATCGGATACCCTCACCAGGGTGCCTATCGACTGTGGTGTAACTTGTAAAAAGTGGAGACAGATGTATTCCTGATGTATTCCTAATGCATTCCTGATGTATTCCTAAATCTGTATACCTTATATATATCATATTTGTTAAGTCTGGTGTTGTGCTTTGATTTGATGGGGGGGGGGGGGGAGATTGGTTAATGACACACCAAAGAAAGAGTTCATTTTAGTATATTTCACGTGTAGATTTTCTTTTTGGTGCTAACAGATTATCCATTCAATTACCTTCCTAGATCCTATACTTTGTAAAAGCAGGAAATACTCCATTATATTTTCCTCATTTTTGATTCGTTTTCTCTGATGTACTCAGAATTTCAGTCACCTAATGCCAGAAGAGCCATGCATGACAATGTGCATCAGCTATTGACAGACCACGGTACTATTTCGAGGTCCTAAAATCTATTTCCCCACTGGCACATGGAACTCCATACACCTGAGCAATGGGCCGGAGATTGTCCGTCTATTCATGTATTCCACTGAACTTCAAAGGATCTCCAGAAAGACACTACATCAAAGGCAAAAGGAATAGCTCTGCATTATTATCAGCTGTCAGAGCACCTCACCTGGAAGGTGTGAGAAGCATAAAATTTGTGAACTTTGTGGAAGGAGAACTCTGGGGAAAAAAAACTGAAGACTTTACTAAATCACTCTTTCATGTTTGCTCTAATAAAATGTACCGCAAGTTTGTTAAAGTAGTACTATAGATGTCTGCAACCTACTGTTACACAAATCACATACCAATGTTTAAATTAATGTAGAATCATCTAAAATGCAAAGCAGGTAAATTAGATGTGGTGTCTGCCAGAAAATTGCAATGTGGGCAGCAGTCACCAGAAAATCGCAATGTGGGCAGCATTTAGTGTTGGGCGAACATCTAGATGTTCGGGTTCGGGCCGAACAGGCCGAACATGGCCGCGATGTTCGGGTGTTCGACCCGAACTCCGAACATAATGGAAGTCAATGGGGACCCGAACTTTTGTGGTTTGTAAAGCCTCCTTACATGCTACATACCCCAAATTTACAGGGTATGTGAACCTTGGGAGTGGGTACAAGAGGAAAAAAAATTAGCAAAAAGAGCTTATAGTTTTTGAGAAAATCGATTTTAAAGTTTCAAAGGGAAAACTGTCTTTTAAATGCGGGAAATGTCTGTTTTCTTTGCACAGGTAACATGTTTTTTGTCGGCATGCAGTCATAAATGTAATACATATAAGAGGTTCCAGGAAAAGGGACCGGTAACGCTAACCCAGCAGCAGCACACGTGATGGAACAGGAGGAGGCGCAGGAGGAGAAGGCCACGCTTTGTGAGACACAACAACCCCGGCCTTGCATGAGGGCAAGAAGCGTGCGGATAGCATGCTTTGTACCGCCATGCAGTCATAAATGTAATAAAGATAAGAGGTTCCATAAACAGGGACCGGCAACGCTAACCCAGCAGCAGCAGCAGCAGCACACGTGATGGAACAGGAGGAGGCGCAGGAGGAGAAGGCCACGCTTTGTGAGACACAACAACCCAGGCCTTGCATGAGGTACCGCCATGCAGTCATAAATGTAATAAAGATAAGTGGTTCAATAAACAGGGACCACGCGGCAACGCTAACCCAGCAGCAGCAGACGTGATGGAACAGGAGGAGGCGCAGGAGGAGAAGGCCACGCTTTGTGAGACACAACAACCCAGGCCTTGCATGAGGGCAAGAAGCGTGCGGATAGCATGCTTTGTACCGCCATGCAGTCATAAATGTAATAAAGATAAGTGGTTCAATAAACAGGGACCACGCGGCAACGCTAACCCAGCAGCAGCAGACGTGATGGAACAGGAGGAGGCGCAGGAGGAGAAGGCCACGCTTTGTGAGACACAACAACCCAGGCCTTGCATGAGGGCAAGAAGCGTGCGGATAGCATGCTTTGTACCGCCATGCAGTCATAAATGTAATAAAGATAAGTGGTTCAATAAACAGGGACCACGCGGCAACGCTAACCCAGCAGCAGCAGACGTGATGGAACAGGAGGAGGCGCAGGAGGAGAAGGCCACGCTTTGTGAGACACAACAACCCAGGCCTTGCATGAGGGCAAGAAGCGTGCGGATAGCATGCTTTGTACCGCCATGCAGTCATAAATGTAATAAAGATAAGTGGTTCAATAAACAGGGACCACGCGGCAACGCTAACCCAGCAGCAGCAGATGTGATGGAACAGGAGCAGGCGCAGGAGGAGAAGGCCACGGTTTTTGAGACACAACAACCCAGGCCTTGCATGAGGACAAAAAGCGTGCGGATATAGCAGCAATGCTTTTTGCCGCCATGCAGTCATAAATGTAATACAGATGAGAGGTTCAATAAACAGGGACCGGAAACGCTACACCATCCCAGATGTTCATTGGTCATGTTACTTGGTTGGGGTCCTGGAGTGTTGCGTAGTCATTTCCAATCCAGGATTGATTCATTTTAATTTGAGTCAGACGGTCTGCATTTTCTGTAGAGAGGCGGATACGCCGATCTGTGACGATGCCTCCGGCAGCACTGAAACAGCGTTCCGACATAACGCTGGCTGCCGGCAGAGCCGGATTAAGGCTAAATGGGGCCCTAAGCAAAGTAACTGATTTGGGCCCCCCATCATGTCGTAATAGAATCAGAAGATGCAGCTGCACAGCAATATGTCGCACACACCGGGCAGCCGAGCTACTGGTTGCTATGGGCAACAGCACGCTTTCCTCTGTGGGTGCACAATGCAGGGAATAGCAGCGGCAAAATGCAGAGTGAGAGATGAATGGCTGGGACATTTGCACTCAGGGGCTGGGGCACCCCTGTGAAGAGGGCGCCAGATACCCCTGCATCTCCAGCCTGGCAATAGCAGAAAGCTCTGGACACCACCAAACCGGAAGCCGTTCCCCAGACAGAATTACATAACCACTCCCACCACCGAACAACCAATTTCCTCCCAAACTAGACAGCCACCATGCAGCCTCCATCCCAGTGAATACGATAGTCCAGCAGAGAAGGCAGCCGCAGTGGGGGAGAATGACAGCACCAGATGAATCACATTCACCTATTGCGATCCAAGCAATAGAGGTCCCGTCATCCGGAGCCCATCTGTCTCCTCTAGAGTGCTGCCGCTCTGTTACTACTACTATTACTACTTCCTACTTCATGTCTGATCTGAGAATCAGGAAGTTCAGAGCGAGCGGCTGCACTGTAGAAGAGACAGATGGGTTTCAGATGACGGGATCTCTATTGCTTGGATCATGGATAGGTGAGTGAGCGTTTGCCATCTGCTGCTATCATTCTTGCTGCAGCTGTGGTTCTCTGTGGGAAGGGAGGGTAGAGTGGGCAGCGGCAGAGCGCACAGTAGCAGGAGGGGGACCTAGGAGGAGAGCCTGGCTCTGAAGACAATCAGCAGCGCACGGCATCATTTGACAAGACAAGACAAATAACATTTATATCGCGCTTTTCTCCTGGTGGACTCAAAGCGCCAGAGCTGCAGCCACTAGGACGCGCCCTATAGGCAGTAGCAGTGTTAGAGAGACTTGCCTACGGTCTCCTACTGAATAGGTGCTGGCTTACTGAACAGGCAGAGCTGAGATTCGAACCCTGGTCTCCTGTGTCAGCGGCAGAGCCCTTAAAGGGACTCCAAGCAGTGCCTGTGGATATGCCTTTAAGCATACCCACAACTAATTCATTACATCCTCACACCTACCAGCATGATGTTTGTAATTATATCCCCCTGGGTTCCTTATATTTCATTGCATTGTGCTGAATCGAGCTGCCAACTTTGGAGAAAAGTCGTCCTGTGGCCGTGATTTCGATCGTAAAAATATTAAAAACTAAAAGGCATAGAGCAGCCGTTTATATATCATTGGAAAGAGGAGAAAAGGAGCTTTAAAATGATATGCATCTTTCCATAGTTACTGCACTGCTCAGAGTCCCTTTAACCATTATACCATCCATACACCGCTGACTTTGGAGAAAAGTCGTCCTGTGGCCGCAATTTCGATCGCGAAAATATTGAAAACTAAAAGGCATAGAGCAGCTGTTTATATATCACTGGAAAGAGGAGAAAGAGAGCTTTAAAATGATATGAATCTTTCCATAGTTAATGCACTGCTCAGAGTCCCTTTAACCATTATACCATCCAGCCACCGCTGACTTTGGAGAAAAGTCGTCCTGTAGCCGCAATTTCAATCGCGAAAATATCGAAAACTAAAAGGCATAGAGCAGCTGTTTATATATCATTGGAAAGAGGAGAAAGAGAGCTTTAAAATGATATGAATCTTTCCATAGCTACTGCACTGCTCAGAGTCCCTTTAACCATTATACCATCCAGCCACCGCTGACTTTGGAGAAAAGTCGTCCTGTGGCCGCGATTTCAATCGCGAAAATATCGAAAACTAAAAGGCATAGAGCAGCCGTTTAGATATCATTGGAAAGAGGAGAAAGAGAGCTTTAAAATGATATGCATCTTTCCATAGTTACTGCACTGCTCAGAGTCCCTTTAACCATTATACCATCCAGACACCGCTGACAGGATGGCAAGGGCTGGTTTATGTGCTAATGGGGCCCCTTTGACTCTGAATGGGGCCCCAAGCGACTGCTTTTGTTGCCTGGTTGGTAATCCGGCCCTGGCTGCCGGGCAAGCCAGCACCTCTATTGCGTACATTGCCAGTTCGTGCCAGGTGTCTAGCTTCGATACCCAATAGTTGAAGGGTGCAGATGGATTGTTCGACACAGCTACGTCATCTGACATGTAGTCCTTGACCATCTTCTCCAGGCGATCGGTGTTGGAGGTGGATCTGCACGCTTGCTGTTCAGTGGGCTGCTGCTGCATGGGTGTCAGAAAATTTTCCCACTCCAAGGACACTGCCGATACCGTTCCCTTTTGGGTACTAGCTGCGGCTTGCGTTGTTTGCTGCCCTCCTGGTCGTCCTGGGTTTGCGGAAGTCAGTCTGTCTGCGTACAACTGGCTAGAGGAGGGGGAGGATGTCAATCTCCTCTCTAAAGTCTCCACAAGGGCCTGCTGGTATTCTTCCATTTTGACCTGTCTGACTCTTTCTTCAAGCAGTTTTGGAACATTGTGTTTGTACCGTGGATCCAGAAGGGTATAAACCCAGTAATTGGTGTTGTCCAGAATGCGCACAATGCGTGGGTCACGTTCAATGCAGTCTAGCATGAATTGAGCCATGTGTGCCAGAGTCCTACCAGAATCCTCATCATCCTTTTGTGAGCGTTGTGATAGTTGTTGTGATGCATCATAGTCGTCACCTTCCTCCTGGTCTGCTTCTGCTGACCATTCGCGTTGAATTGTGGAAGTCCAACGTGCACCGCTCTGGCCCTCGTCAGTGGTGGCATGAAATTCCTGCTTCAACTCCAGCTGTTCCTCCTCCTCTTCTTGGTCATAGCTGCTGGGGCCAGCGTTCCCTGAGGCGGATGGCCTGATGTTGGTACCATCACGCTGATCGTTTTCTCCTTCAGATTCCCCCAGTTGCATCATGACAGCTGTTTCCTTGATTTTTAACATCGACCTCTTCAGTAAACACAGCAGTGGTATGGTAATGCTGACTGAAGAGTTGTCACTGCTCACAAGCAACGTGGATTGCTCAAAATTTTGGAGGACTTGGCAGAGGTCCAACATGTTGGCCCAATCGGATCCACAGAAGCTTGGCAGCTGGCCGGATGCGCCTCGGTACTGCGCCGTCATGTACTGGACCACTGCACTCTTCTGCTCGCAAAAGCGGGCTAGCATGTGCAGCGTAGAATTCCAGCGCGTAGGGACATCACACAGCAAGCGATGGTGGGGGAGATTGAAGCGCTCCTGCATCTTGGCGAGTGCCCCCGAAGCAGTACTGGAATTTCTACAATGTTTGGCCACTCGACGCACCTTCAACAGAAGATCGGCCACGCCTGGGTATGTCCTCAGGAACCGCTGAACTACTAGGTTCATCACGTGCGCCAGGCAAGGGATGTGTGTCAGCTTAGCCAACCTTAAAGCGCGAATGAGATTACTCCCATTATCACACACAACCATGCCCGGTTTCAGGTCCAGCGGTGCCAGCCACAAATCCGTCTGTTCCTTTATTCCCCTCCAAATTTCCTCCCCTGTGTGCTGCTTATCCCCAAGGCAGATTAGCTTCAGCAACGCTTGCTGACGCATGCCAACAGCTGTGCTGCACTGCTTCCACGATCCTACTGCTGCTGGGTTAGCGTTTCCGGATGAGGTACAGCTTTGAGATGCGTTGGAGGAGAAGGAGTCAGAGAGGTAGGTGCTGCTGTTGTTATCCAGTGGGAGGGACGGCGGTGCAGCTGTTTGTGGCGTGGGCAACACCCGTGCCGTAGCAGGTGAGGAATCGCTGCCAGGCTCCACAAGGTTCACCCAGTGCGCGGTAAGGGAGATGTATCGACCCTGGCCGAACGCACTCGTCCAGGTGTCAGTGGTGAGGTGAACCTTGCAGGCAACGGCATTCTTCAAGCTTCGGGTTATTTTGCTGACCACGTGCTCATGCAACTCAGGCACTGCAGAGCGCGCAAAGTGGTAGCGGCTGGGAACCACGTAACGTGGGATGGCCACTGACATCATGCCCTTGAAGCTGTTTGTCTCCACCACTCGATATGGCAGCATTTCGCAGGCCAGAAGCTTGGCTATGCTGGCTGTTACTGCCACGGCCCGGGGGTCATTTGCTGGCAATTTCCTCTTGCGCTCAAACATCTCCGACACAGACAACTGAACCGTAGCGCTGCACACGGAAGGGCTGTTGGTTGTTGTGTTTGATGAACACTGGGAGACCTCAAGAGCACTACTCCGGAAAGTGACAGTGTCAGCGTCGTCTGATGTTTGTGAATGTTGTGAACCACGCAATGGCTGGGCTACTGCTGCTGCTGAGGCGGGTCTGGTGGTGAGTCTGGTGAACCCAAGGGAGGCAGTGTTGTTGCTGGTACCCTGTCCTGACGCGTTTGCCCACAGAGTGGGATGTTTGGATAGCATGTGACGGCTCATGCTGGTGGTGGAGAGGTTGTTAATACTTTTCCCCCTGCTCAGGCGGGTCTTGCACACCTTGCAAATCGCCATGGTAACATCCTCAGTGCAGTCTTCAAAGAAAGCCCAGACTTTGGAGCACCTGCCTCCTTGCTGGCGATTTCTGTTTGCTCCTCTTTTGCCTCTCACTTGAACTTCCACGCTTGTGGTGCCTGAAATTGCGCGCCGCCTACCTTGTGGCACAAGGCGAACTCGTGCAGCAGTGGGTTCTTCAACAGACTCATCTGTGCTGCTGCTACGACGGCGATGTTCTCGTTCACAAACAAAATCTGGGTCTCTGTCCACATTGTCCATACCCTCCTCTTCCATCTCCTCAAACTCGTCATATGTCATTGTGGGCCGCCGCCGTGGAGTAGAGCTCCCCACAACAACCTCTGCGCAGCACACTCCAACGTCGTCTTCCAGATCTTGTCGGCCGACCTCCTGCAATTGCAACCCCTCCTGCCCAAATTGCTCTGGGATTTGGGTTTCCGAGTCCTCCTCGGACTCGCCTTGTATTTCAGTGCGCGGTGCATTTCCCACAGTTAACGGTTGTGAATCCAGGCACAACATTTCTGGCTGTTCCTCCATTGACCTTTGAAAGGTGGAAGTTTGTTGGGCTGGGAATAGCTCCTGCGAATACCCCATTGTGTCCTGAGGTAATTCATCGGACTGGTTATCTGGCAGTTGTGTGCGTGGTGTCGCTGCCGGTTGTGTCAGCTTTGTGCCCACTGGCTCCTTGTAACTGGCTGAGGACTCGGACCTCGTGCGTGATGTGCTGGTGCTGCTTAACCCACTGCTGGACGCTTGAGAGGTCATCCAAGTAATTATCTGGTCCTGTTCTTTTGGATTTGTGAGGGTTGTTGTCCTGGACAACATGGGCGGTATTGAGTGGGTTTTCTTGGGTGCTCCCCTGTGGCCTGTACGTGAACCGTCAGGGGAAACACCTCTTCCCTTGCCCCTCCCTCTTTCACCGGATTTCTTCCTCATTTCACTTATCCTTACAGTACACGCTGACTGGCAGCAGTACAGTGGCAGTACAGAAATGCTATACAGTACCACTATTCCCAGCAGCGACACAGAGCACAATGCTATACAGCGACGGGTGAGCGGTGTACCACTATTCCCAGCAGCGACACAGAGCACAATGCTATACAGTGGCGGGTGAGCGGTGTACTACTATTCCCAGCAGACACAGAACAGTAAACAGAATGCTATATAGTGTGGCTGAGCGAGCGGTGTACCACTATTCCCAGCAGACACAGAACAGTAAACAGAATGCTATATAGTGTGGCTGAGCGAGCGGTGTACCACTATTCCCAGCAGACACAGAACAGTAAACAGAATGCTATATAGTGTGGCTGAGCGAGCGGTGTACCACTATTCCCAGCAGACACAGAACAGTGAACAGAATGCTATACAATGTGGCTGAGCGAGGTACACAGAGTGGCAGTAAACAGAATGCTATATAGTGTGGCTGAGCGAGTGGTGTACCACTATTCCCAGCAGACACAGAACAGTAAACAGAATGCTATATAGTGTGGCTGAGCGAGCGGTGTACCACTATTCCCAGCAGACACAGAACAGTGAACAGAATGCTATATAATGTGGCTGAGCGAGGTACACAGAGTGGCAGTAAACAGAATGTTATATAGTGTGGCTGAGCGAGCGGTGTACTACTATTCCCAGCAGACACAGAACAGTAAACAGAATGCTATATAGTGTGGCTGAGCGAGCGGTGTACCACTATTCCCAGCAGACACAGAACAGTGAACAGAATGCTATATAATGTGGCTGAGCGAGGTACACAGAGTGGCAGTAAACAGAATACTATATAGTGTGGCTGAGCGAGTGGTGTACCACTATTCCCAGCATACACAGAACAGTAAACAGAATGCTATATAGTGTGGCTGAGCGAGCGGTGTACCACTATTCCCAGCAGACACAGAACAGTGAACAGAATGCTATATAATGTGGCTGAGCGAGGTACACAGAGTGGCAGTAAACAGAATGCTATATAGTGTGGCTGAGCGAGCGGTGTACTACTATTCCCAGCAGACACAGAACAGTAAACAGAATGCTATATAGTGTGGCTGAGCGAGCGGTGTACCACTATTCCCAGCAGACACAGAACAGTGAACAGAATGCTATATAATGTGGCTGAGCGAGGTACACAGAGTGGCAGTAAACAGAATGCTATATAGTGTGGCTGAGCGAGTGGTGTACCACTATTCCCAGCAGACACAGAACAGTAAACAGAATGCTATATAGTGTGGCTGAGCGAGCGGTGTACCACTATTCCCAGCAGACACAGAACAGTGAACAGAATGCTATATAATGTGGCTGAGTGAGGTACACAGAGTGGCAGTAAACAGAATGCTATATAGTGTGGCTGAGCGAGCGGTGTACTACTATTCCCAGCAGACACAGAACAGTAAACAGAATGCTATATAGTGTGGCTGAGCGAGCGGTGTACCACTATTCCCAGCAGACACAGAACAATGAACAGAATGCTATATAATGTGGCTGAGCGAGGTACACAGAGTGGCAGTAAACAGAATGCTATATAGTGTGGCTGAGCGAGCGGTGTACTACTATTCCCAGCAGACACAGAACAGTAAACATTATGCTATATAGTGTGGCTGAGCGAGCGGTGTACCACTATTCCCAGCAGACACAGAACAGTAAACAGAATGCTATATAATGTGGCTGAGCGAGCGGTGTACCACTATTCCCAGCAGACACAGAACAGTGAACAGAATGCTATATAGTGTGGCTGAGCGAGCGGTGTACCACTATTCCCAGCAGACACAGAACAGTAAACAGAATGCTATATAGTGTGGCTGAGCGAGTGGTGTACCACTATTCCCAGCAGACACAGAACAGTAAACAGAATGCTATATAGTGTGGCTGAGCGAGCGGTGTACCACTATTCCCAGCAGACACAGAACAGTGAACAGAATGCTATATAGTGTGGCTGAGCGAGCGGTGTACCACTATTCCCAGCAGACACAGAACAGTGAACAGAATGCTATATAGTGTGGCTGAGCGAGCGGTGTACCACTATTCTCAGCAGACACAGAACAGTGAACAGAATGCTATATAATGTGGCTGAGCGAGGTACACAGAGTGGCAGTAAACAGAATGCTATATAGTGTGGCTGAGCGAGCGGTGTACTACTGTTCCCAGCAGCGACACAATGACAGGGGGGACCCTGGCTAGCGTGGCTGGAGCGCGAACTACCCTGCCTGCCTACCCAAAGCTAAACCCACAGACAAATGGCGGAGATATGACGTGGTTCGGGTATTTATTTACCCGAACCACGTGACAGTTCGGCCAATCAGAGCGCGTTCGGGTCCGAACCACGTGACCTGTTCGGCCAATCACAGCGCTAGCCGAACGTTCGGGGAACGTTCGGCCATGCGCTCTTAGGTCGGCCATGTGGCCGAACGATTTGGCCGAACACCATCAGGTGTTCGGCCGAACTCGAACATCACCCGAACAGGGTGATGTTCTGCAGAACCCGAACAGTGGCGAACACTGTTCGCCCAACACTAGCAACATTCACCTGAAAATCGCAATGTGTGGCAGCAGACACCAGAAAATCATAATGTGGGCAGCAGGCACCAGAAAATTGCAATGTGGGCAGCAGGCACCAGAAAATTGCAATGTGGGCAGCAGGCACCAGAAAATCGCAATGTGGGCAGCAATTACCAGAAAATCACAATGTGGTCAGCAGACACCAGAAAATCATAATGTGTGCAGCAGGCACCAGAAAATCGCAATGTGGACAGCAGTTACCAGAAAATCGCAATGTGGGCAGCAGACACCAGAAAATCATAATGTGGGCAGCAGGCACCAGAAAATCGCAATGTGGGCAGCAGTGACCAGAAAATCATAATGTTGGCAGCAGACACCTGAAAATAACAATGTGGGCAGCAGTGACCAGAAAATCGTAATGTGGGCAGCAGAAACCTGAAAATCGCAATGTGGGCAGCAGTGACCAGAAAATCTTAATGTGGGCAGCAGACACCTGAAAATCACAATGTAGGCAGCAGTGACCAGAAAATCGTAATGTGGGCAGCAAACACCAGAAAATCACAATGTGGGCAGCAGTGACCAGAAAATCGTAATGTGGGCAGCAGACACCTGAAAATCGCAATGTGGGCAGCAGTGACCAGAAAATCGTAATGTGGGCAGCAGGCACCAGAAAATCGCAATGTGGGCAGAATTCACCAGAAAATCGTAATGTGGGCAGCAGACACCAGAAAATCGTAATGTGGGCAGCAGGCACCAGACAATCGCAATGTGGGCAGCAGTGACCAGAAAATCACAATGTGGGCAGCAGACACCTGAAAATCGCAATGTGGGCAGCAGTCACCAGAAAATCGTAATGTGGGCAGCAGTTAGTTACCAGAAACTCGCAATGTGGGCAGCAGGCACCAGAAAATCGCAATGTGGGCAGCAGTGACCAGAAAATCGTAATGTGGGCAGCAGACACCTGAAAATCACAATGTGGGCAGTAGTTAGTTACCAGAAACTCGCAATGTGGGCAGCAGGCACCAGAAAATCGCAATGTGGGCAGCAGTGACCAGAAAATCGTAATGTGGGCAGCAGACACCTGAAAATCACAATGTGGGCAGCAGTAACCAGAAAATCGCAATGTGGGCAGCAGTGACCAGAAAATCGTAATGTGGGTAGCAGGCACCAGAAAATCGCAATGTGGGCAGCAGTGACCAGAAAATCGTAATGTGGGCAGCAGACACCTGAAAATCGCAATGTGGGCAGCAGTCACCAGAAAATCGTTATGTGGGCAGCAGACACCTGAAAATCACAATGTGGGCAGCAGTGACCATAACATTGTAATGTGGGCACCAGACACCTGAAAATCACAATGTGGGCAGCAGTGACCAGAAAATCGCAATGTGGGCAGCAGGCACCAGAAAATCGCAATGTGGCAGCAGTGACCAGAAAATCGTAATGTGGGCAGCAGACACCTGAAAATCACAATGTGGGCAGCAGTGACCAGAAAATCGTAATGTGGGCAGCAGACACCTGAAAATCACAATGTGGGCATCAGTTACCAGAAAATAGCAATGTGGGCAGCAGGCACCAGAAAATCGTAATGTGGGCAGCAGTGACCAGAAAATCGTAATGTGGGCAGCAGACACCTGAAAATCACAATGTGGGCAGCAGTGACCAGAAAATCGTAATGTGGGCAGCAGACACCTGAAAATCACAATGTGGGCAGCAGTGACCAGAAAATCGCAATGTGGGCAGCAGTGACCAGAAAATCGTAATGTGGGCAGCAGACACTTGAAAATCACAATGTGGGCAGCAGTGACCAGAAAATCGCAATGTGGGCAGCAGGCACCAGAAAATCGCAATGTGGGCAGCAGTGACCAGAAAATTGTAATGTGGGCAACAGACACCTGAAAATCACAATGTGGGCAGCAGTGAACAGAAAATCGTAATGTGGGCAGCAGTGACCAGAAAATCGTAATGTGGGCAGCAGACACCTGAAAATCGCAATGTGGGCAGCAGTAACCAGAAAATCGTAATGTGGGCAGCAGACACCTGAAAATCACAATGTGGGCAGCCGACACCTGAAAATCACAATGTAGGCAGCAGACACCAGAAAAAAAATGCACCTGTGAAAAAAAAACAATTAACTTACCTGACAGAAGTCTTCTCTTCTCCCGGCATCTGGCCTGCAGCTCCCCAAGTCCTCCTGCAGCACATCTCCCGCGCAGACAGGCAGAGTGAAGGGCTATAACAAGATGGCTCACGAAGCCCTGTACTGGAGACACAAATAGTCTCCAGTGCAGGGCTTCGGCAGCCATCTTGCCGTAGCCCTGCTCTGCCTCTCGGGAGACTGCAGGCTGCGTGGAAGAAGTTCTGCACCCGGCTGAAAGGTCCCGAAATCGGGAGGGCGACAGCACTCCCCCACACACGGCTGGCGGGCCCCCCTGCGGCCGATGGGTTTGCGCACACACATGAGCAGGCGGCAGCTGCACTATAACATTCCGTGGCTGCCGCTGTCCAGACTCAGGAGGCACTTCCGGTCTAGGTGCGAGGGTGTGGTTCCAGACACCCGGAACACCCCCTTCCATGCGCCAGTGGGCTGCAACATGAAATTTAAAATGACACAACATTCTTTTTTTGCGTAGGGCTCCATTATTCCTTAAAGAGAAACGTCAGCCTAAACAAACATACTGTCATTAAGTTACATTAGTTATGTTAATTAAAATAGATAGGTAATATAATCTCTTACCTACTATGTTTTAAAAGAACAGGCAAATGTTTGATTTCATGACGGCAGCCATCTTTTTGGTTGAAAGTAGGTGAAAGGGAGCACGAGACACAGTTCCAACTGTCCTGTGTCCTGAGCACCTCTCCCAGTTGCTAGGCAACGTGAATGGCAACATAGGAAATCCCATCATGCTCTGCACAGCATCAGGGGAAAAAAGCCTGGGCTTTCTTTCTTTGATGGGTGGAGCATAGCTATAAATGCAGCTAAAATGATGCTTTGGTAAGAAAAACAAAGTTCTGATGCTGTGAAACTGTTAAAGAAACACCAAGCCTTTTCTGTTCTGCTGAGTAGATTTTTAGTCCGGAGGTTCACTTTAAATCATCCCTGGGCAGGCATACTTAGTAGTACGCTGCCGGTGAGCTGGGCACAGAGTGAGCCAAATGACAGCTCACCCCTGCTGCCACTCAAATCCTCTGTGGCATTAAATACTATTCCCCCTCCAAGTCGTAGCAACTATGAGGGAGATGTAATTCGGGGTCCAGCGATTGCCAGAACCCTGAATTAACCTTATGCGCACCAGGCGCTAAAGAATTACTGCAATAGCAGCGCCTAGTTTTGGCGATCGGCACTGAGTGCCATGCGCTGAAACCACCTGCTTTTCTGGCCTGGTTGGCATATTAGTGATTAATTAATTAATACAAATGTTCAACACTTTTGATTGTGAAATTGCCACTTTAAGTTTCTTTACAATAAAATGTGTGTGTGTATATATTTGTTATTTACACACAGTCTCGTTAATTTCATGTCTCATCCTCCTTTCCTTTTGTGTTCTCACTCTCTTAGAGTGAATAAAGGAAAAGTCTACAAGGTTAATTATTATCCCATTATCAGAAGGTCTAATAAATTGTGGAGCAGATTACATGAATAAAAGATCAATAAAATTGTTGGGCAGCAATATAAGACAGTAAATTTATGATGACTAATTAAATGTAACTTCTCTTCCTTCGTAGTTTCATAGATGGAACTGTGTGCTGTGTGTTTTTCTCTTTTCTTTTAAAACTGTTATGTATAATTTATTAGCAATAGAAACAGATACTAGGGCACCCGCAGAGTCCAACTCACAGTGAATTGTGCTCTTTGTATTTGTAGTTGTCAAAGAATGCAGGCAAGTCAATTGTGTGATCAGAAGACTAAAAAGTACCTGCTTTAAAGTGGAGCCACATTCATTTTAAAGTGTATGCCGAATATGTAATACAGGAAGCTGGTTTGGATGAGTCACATGCTGGAATTAAAATATCTGGAAGGCATATACACAATCTGAGATATGCTGATGATAGCACTCTGATGGCTGAAACTGAGAAAGAATTGAAGAGCCTTGTCATGAATGTTAAACAAGAAAGTACTAAAGCTGGTCTATTGCTTAACATTATGAAAACTAGTCATATCATCTGCTCCAATGAACCATCTACAAATAAATGATGAAAAGGTAGAAGTTATTCTTTTTTATTTATATAGAGCCAACATCTTCTGCAGTGCTGTACAAAGTGCAAAAAAATATTGGGGAACATACAGTTGTGTTCAAAATTATTCAACCCCCACTAAAATTGAGTGTTTTGGTTGTTATAAACTGTTCTAAATCACCTTGCTTCGACACCAGCAACTTCTTATAGCTGCGTCTCACAGACTGTGAGATAACTTGACTCTCACACAGCAAGCAGGAGATAGACTTTCTCAGGCTTCTTTAACGTTTAAGGAGTGTATTCATGAAACAGATATACAGATAGATACAGTTCATCACACCCTAGCAAAGCCAATCTTCCATGTTGCGTTACAGCTGCGTGAGTACCTTCCTGCTGAAGGTACCCAGGTCTTCTTGCATCTACTCTATGTTACATCTAGACTACCTATGTACAGCATACATTATATCAGATTACAGAAAGGAATGAACATGCTTAGAGAAATAATTGGGTTCCAGTCAGTAGAAGTCAGAGATGGAGGGCATGAAAGTATGAAGCAGAGTGAGCTCTGATCGTCCACCTCCGTTTTAATACCGACTAGGAAAGAGTTAACTGTGACATCATATTCGCCCTCCCCTAGACCAGACTATTGGTTGGGCCACCTCGTGGTGTCATAATACCCACCCACTCGATTAATATTTAATGTCACCTTTCCTTTACTTACTGGAATGTGGATGTTTATTAAATATGGCTGATGTTTATTGTTCCAGTGGCGTACAAGCTGAGGTCAGCGAGACCTGCGGCCTTGTCCACAGAACAGCTTCTTGGTATGTTCTAGGTCTGCTGACAGAACTGCAGATTTTCTCATTAAGAGAAAATCCCTTAAAGGGCAGGTCTGCTCCTCAAGCCTTTTTGACTAACTCAGTCCAAATAACTGAGGCCTACTTAAATTATAACAATCCCCCCTAAAACGGCTTGACCCGCAGATCCCAGCTTCTGAACCTACCAGTACCTGGTTTCTTTCTTTATGTTTCACTTTTCGATGTTCGTGCTCACACAACTTCTCTGCTCTCGGTGGTTACCCCTTGAAGAGAGAGAGCACGGCCTCTTGGTCTTCCTGTACTCAGGCTCTCTGGGGAGGCCCTACTTCTAAGTCCCTCTATACCACATGCTCAGCATTTGCGTCACTTGCGTATCACTCACAAACTTGCATGACCACAGAAAAGTGAAACTTGTGTGTTTGTTACTCAATGGAGCAGTGCCAGGTGCCTTCTAAAAGAAAGCCTTTATACAATCAACTCCATCACCGGTACTACTAAACCTATACCCGTAACCCTGTATATCCCTTAATTTAAAAATATTGGTTCATGAGATTGTTTATGAGGCACCAATCTCTGGACCAGGTTAATTTGTTTTACGTAATTTTAATACGCAACCTCACCTGGATAATGATGCCTAAAGTTGTCATCCCCATCCAGACGACCAGTGGGTGTAGAAAGAACTTTGGAACTGCAGAGGCCCAGTCCGAGTGTCCCTGGAACATCACCGGAAACCTTTTCCACCAGGTCAGACTGGAACTCACCTGCTTATTTTTGTGTTCTACCTCGTTAAGATCACCTGGATCATGGTGAAATCTTACCTCTAACTTAGTGTACTGTTTGTTTAACCTTTGTAACAAAGTGTGATCGTCTTGGGTCAAAACCTGTTCCCCTTTGTCCCATGTCTTGTTATCTTTCAGAATGGGAACTTCACGTGAACCTTTGAACTTTAGAGTTCTCTTAACAATTTGAGAAACAACGTCATCAAACCTGGATGACTGGATCCATATGGGATCTCCGCTCACCCAATATGTTCCCCTTGGAAACTCCCCCTTATCGGAAAAATTATGAGAATATACCTTGAATGCATCATTAGACCCTATGTTAAAAAACCAAACCTTTCCTTCAGCCACCGGAACTATCGGTTGGGCTTCAGGGTGGATCTTTTGAATGGTAGCCTCGCATTCTGCGTTATTGAGCCTGCAGACTTCTTCACTAAATTTGACTTGCCCCGGCCAACGCAGGTACTTCTGCAAGAATTGCCCGCATGAGGACAACTCTACTTGTTTCACCTCCCCGTCTAGCACCAAAAAGGTTTGACCTCTCAGGTCCTGGTGTAAGACATGTGTTGAGGTGGGAACTAAGGAAGTGGCGGTGCCTAAAGGAATGTTGCACCGTTTCCATTTGTTCACCCAAACATCTCGAAGCTGCCATGCAAAAGATCCTTCTCCAGAAAAATTGATATTCCTCCCCTTGTCCAATCTCAGTTGCACAGGATCTTTTAGCATCTCCCTGACAAAATATGCCCCCAACTGTCCTGATTGGACCTCTTCCCCCCTTATGTCCTGAGGCACAATGTGTACCTGAGGTCGGGAAGACTGTACTCTCTGCAATCTTTCAATTAAGAGTACCTCTTCACTTACCCAACTAGCATGAGTGGCTGCATATGGACTGTGTAATATCGTCCCCTGTGGTGACCCATGTGGTGTGAATGGGGTTCCCTGTGTTGGCTTTCCCTCCCCCGGGACCGCTCTCCCCACCCTCTTTGTCACCTGGAAATGTGGCTTGATCTCGATTTTTACTTCTTGTTTCGAGAACCACCAACCCTCGGCTTTCCAGCCTTTACGTGTGTATAGTTGTTTCAGAGGCACTCTCTGTTGGTAGCTCCAGAGTGTGATGTTGTCCCCTGCATCTCTCTGGTAGGAGAATTGACGCCTCCTGCTCGTTCCTCTCCAATCTGGAACCATCTCACTCTGCATAACCAAGACAAGGTACCCCTGAATCACAAACTCCACCATTTGCATGTACCCATTGTACTGCAATGTACCTTTGAACAAACCTTTGGATCGGTGCATCAATTCTGGGAGTGTGGCATTCAATAGCAGATTTACACTGCCATTCAATTCCCACTGCCCGCAAACCTGACCCTTCAGACCTTTCACCCACATTGTGCCATGAAATTTGTTTTCTCCTGGCACAAGTGCTCTTTTCCTCCGTCCCTGCATGGTCCATCTGTGCCAAACGGAGGGAGGTGTGAAAGGATTAGTACCTTTGTCACCAAACATTAACATGCTTGGGCCTTGCATTCTCATTAACCCCTTATTATACATGAGAATGTCCTCTCTTCGTTCTCCTAGGACGAAATGGCAACCTAGGATCACCATCAGCACAGTACTCTTCATTATAAAAGCACCACCTTGGGAAAGAAAAACATTAGCAATTTGCACTATGCTTTGCTCAGTCAGTTTTTTTAGACGTTTTCCGATCTCAGGAATCTCGTGTTTTAGTCTCTTTCCAATTTCAGGAATCTCGTGTTTCTCCAAACTTAGATTGGCATCGGGAACCTTTCGCTTATCCGACTGACATCTCCATCTTTGCTGCCAGCACTGCAGCTGTCTCGATTCCATATTGCCCAACTCCTGAAATCAAAATACAAACAAATCAATTCTTATTAATGATTTGGGATTCACCCTGCGGCTTGTACTCTGTACACTTTAAATTGATCAATATATATCGTAATTGATCTCGTTGCTTTATGGTTCTCATCTCATGAACTCTGTTTACTCTTTTTGGTAGATTGGAGTTAAACTTCACCCCCCCTACCTCAGTACTATCCTCAGTACTTACCTGTTTAAAATCTGCTCCCGCGGACTCCACCTTTGGAAGCTCTCACCTCATTGCAGCTCACTCCACATCCCCCCTATCTGTCCATGCGCGGCCGTCGCATGCACAGATTACGGATGCCACACCTGTTGCTGCTTTGCAGGTGAGCCTGCAATGCTCTTACTCATTATCGCATTTACTTATCTAGAACTTCATTGCGATACCAGCTCTGCTAGAAGTTCTGTGTGTTGTACACTCTGATCAATGTTTGCCGTGCCACTACCCCCAGACTTCACAAAAAATGGCTGCCTCCCTGTAGGAAGGAGCACTTTGCACTTAAACTACACAGGGTGCAGGGCTAAGCATACCAGCGTCACATGTCTGTTTGCAGATCCCTGAATGCCCACGTGGTAGGTAGTCATATGGCAGACACCGTACTGATACACTGTCACTCTGTAAATGGCAATTCTATCATCTGTATAATTGCCCCATGAACTGCTACCAGTTCTGTTCTGTTCTAAACTGAATCAGAGCTGGAGAAAAGAAGAGAAAGAAAAAAAATATATATATATATACTTGACCAATCGGTGGGCGAGGAAAAACACGCTAACAGCCCAGCAATGACTTCTTTGTCAATCTCTGGTCCTGTCCCTGACACAAAAAACCCCCGAAAAAACACTCTGCAGTCGCAGCGAGTACACCTGGATTGGTCAACTCCTATCTTTCTCTCTTTTCCCTTCCCCCTCTCCAACTCTGCACTGCCCCCCCTATCTCTATTGGGAACACATGCTGCACCGCACTTTAAGGTGCCTCACTTAAAGGAATAATCCCATAAGCAACACAGTACAGACACTTTCCTGATCTGCGTTGTGCTGTGTCTGTCTCCCTGCAACTAGCTGAGAAACACTTCCTATCCGTGACCCTGCAACTTGCTTGGCTCACGTATGCGGACACTCCCTGTGCCCAGACTTCTTCTGAGGAAATCATCTGGAAGCCGAGAAACTCAGTAGAATCTCTCTTCTGTCCCCACTCTGGACCCCCCTCCCACCAGCTGCTTCCGTGCACGGCGCCTTGTGCACAGCTGTGACGTGGGATGTGGGATCCCCCCAGCACATCCTCCCCCCTGCCATCGGGGCGTGCCTATCAGTGGGCGCTTCCCGCCCCCTCCTCTCCTGATACATCATGCAGATGGGAGTGGCTTTCTCAGAAACCCGACGCCATGTTAATTCATGGCATGCCAGCCAAGATGGCTGCTATGTCAGTCCCCCATAGCAACCACTTAATCCTATGCACCTTCAGAAAAAAACAGTTAGACCATACATAGAACATACAAGGCATAGTATGCACACTAAACATTTCAGCATATATATTTCTCGGATACCTGCAAAAACAGACACAGCAGTGTGTGAAATTTCCTATCTCCTTCCCAGAAAAAAAACGCAAATCATCTTGGACATGTAGATGGAGGAAAAAAAAAACATGCACCCAACCCCGTGCACTCAAACGCTTCCCACAGAACTCCGATCTTATGACGGCTAAAAAAAAACATCCTGAACAGAAGGAATTCTCCACAACTACACCGAAACTTTACTCATATCATAAACCTTTGCCTGGAATGCGGAGTGACAGAAACTTAACAAATCTTCCAGCTGTTAGCAGATATCCGCGGACACAAACCTTAACCGTGCTTCCCCCAATCTGTAGAGAGGGGGGGTGGGAGGATGCACTGTATTTGCCCCCCTTCCCACTAAACCTACGCTCTGCGATCCGCAAGAAAAAAACCAATAAAACCCATGACACTGAATCATGCTGAGATTACATAAACATCACATAGCACTAACTAACTAATAGCATTGACTGGAACCAGTATCCCCACTATTCTGGGCTCTCGTACACCAACGTTTCCTCTCTATTCCTCCCCCTAACTGCCCTCCTCACTATCCACCATCTGCTCGACAGAGCACGGGAGAAAAATAAACACCGCTGGCCTCCCTCCCCGCCCAGAACTGCACAGAGAGAAACCAAAACTATATACGCTGCTACCAGCATAACACAGAAAGATAACACACAGCTGTAGAAAAAAACACTGTTAACATATCACAGACCACAAACATTGCTACAAAACCAAATAAACGCTATACTTGCCTGGCTCTACAGACTTGTACCAACTTCCAATCCGATCAGCTGACGGCAAGTTCTTTCCACGAGTCGATGGACCTCGGTGAGCGTTTACTGAGCGTTCTCTCAGCAGATTCTCCGGTCCCGAAGGTAACTTGCTCAAAACCTCTGCCTTGGATACCTCACCACGGAATCCTTTGTTCGGCTAGATTGCGTGTACATTACAATCCAAATAAAACCGGTCCATGACTCGCCGCTGATCATCACCCGGATTGCAGTCCGTGTGTTGGCCTCTCTCTAGCGGCCTCCCACACACCACTTATCCTCTTGATAAGCTTTCCAGTCCGCGTCAACTCCGCTTGTGTCGCTGTGGAATATCTTGAAAACTTCGGCCCCTGGCCCCTGTCTGCATGTTTTGCTAGGCAGTGAAGGGGGGTTTCAGCACCACTGTTATAAACTGTTCTAAATCACCTTACTTCGACACCAGCAACTTCTTATAGCTGCGTCTCACAGACTGTGAGATAACTTGACTCTCACACAGCAAGCAGGAGATAGACTTTCTCAGGCTTCTTCAACGTTTAAGGAGTTTATTCATGAAACAGATATACAGATAGATACAGTTCATCACACCCTAGCAAAGCCAATCTTCCATGTTGCGTTACAGCTGCGTGAGTACCTTCCTGCTGAAGGTACCCAGGTCTTCTTGCATCTACTCTATGTTACATCTAGACTACCTATGTACAGCATACATTATATCAGATTACAGAAAGGAATGAACATGCTTAGAGAAATAATTGGGTTCCAGTCAGTAGAAGTCAGAGATGGAGGGCATGAAAGTATGAAGCAGAGTGAGCTTTGATCGCCCACCTCCGTTTTAATACCGACTAGGAAAGCGTTAACTGTGACATCATATTCGCCCTCCCCTAGACCAGACTATTGGTTGGGCCACCTCGTGGTGTCATAATACCCACCCACTCGATTAATATTTAATGTCACCTTTCCTTTACTTACTGGAATGTGGATGTTTATTAAATATGGCTGATGTTTATTGTTCCAGTGGCGTACAAGCTGAGGTCAGCGAGACATGCGGCCTTGTCCACAGAACAGCTTCTTGGTATGTTCTAGGTCTGCTGACAGAACTGCAGATTTTCTCATTAAGAGAAAATCCCTTAAAGGGCAGGTCTGCTCCTCAAGCCTTTTTGACTAACTCAGTCCAAATAACTGAGGTCTACTTAAATTATAACATTGGTCAGTTTGACATTGATTTTGATCATTTCAGTCATCTTGTTTACAATTAAATCAAAGAGGCACTCATTTTGTTTTATCAGTCCACAGAACACTATCCCAAAACTTTTGCGGTAGTGTTCTGTGGACTGATGAAACAAAATTAGAACTATTTGGGCCCATGAATCAATGCTATGTTTGAAGGAGGAAGAACAACGCCTATGAAGAAAAGAACACCTTGCCTACTGTGAAGCATGGGTCAATTATGCTTTGGGGCTGTTTAGCTTCTGCAGGTACAGGGAAGCTTCAGTGTGTGCAAGGTACCATGAATTATCTTCTGTACCAGGAGATATTGAATGAAAATGTGATGCAGTCCATCACAAACCTGAGGCTTGGGAGACGTTGGACCTTTCAACAGGACAATGATACCTCCAAGTCCGCTAGAGCATGGTTGCAGATGAAAGTCTGGAACATTTTGGAGTGGCCATCACAGTCACCAGACTTAAATCCGATTGAGAACCTCTGGTGGGACTTAAAGAAAGCAGTTGCAGTGCGCAAGTCTAATAACTGTGACTGAACTGGAGGCTTTTGCCCATAAAGAATGGGCTAAGATACCCGTAGATCGCTGCAAGACACTTGTGTCAAGCTATGTTTCACATTTAAAAGCTGTTATAACTGGAAAAGGATGTTGTACTAAGTACTAAGAATGAATGTCACTTGGGGGTTGAATAAAACTGATAATGATGTGAGCACAGAAAAGACATTTGTGGTTATTTCATTATAAATGTTATGTTATAGTTGTCTGACTTACAAGTGCCTCTTTGATTTAATTTTAAACAAGATGACTGAAACGATCAAAATCAATGTCAAACTGGCCAAAACACTCAATTTCAGTGGGGGTTGAATAATTTTGAACACAACTGCATACACAGGAGAAGTTCAGGACACTGTGCTATCATAATGTCAAGCAATACAAGTATATAAGATATTACTAAAATTAGTACTTGTTCATTTGATACATTACAACAAAAAAGAAACAATAGGAGGAGGTCCCTGCCCTGACAAGCTTACAATCTAGAGAAGTTGTAACAAAGTTAACTGTCCTGGCATTAAAGATGGTGACTGCAGCCATGAGATTAAAAGGCGCTTGTTTCTTAGGAAGAAAGCTAGTGCAAATTTGGACAAGATATTAAAGGATAGAGATGTCATTTTACCAACAAAGATGAGAATAGTTTAAGCAGTGGCGGCGCCACGCTGGGGCTTACCCAGGCTTCAGCCCCAGCTGGCGACTCATTAGCCACCCTTAAATCCCCCCTGGCCGCGGGAGCAGGAGGAGAGCAGCACAGTGGAGGGAGAGTAGTGGGCAGCGGCAGAGAAGGGGGGCCATCTCCCCTCCCTTCCCTCACCTTAGGGCTCTCCCTTGCTCTCTCTCCCTGAACTAAGTGCAGTGTGGCGTTTGGCAGCGGGTGGAACTTACCTCCGTCTCGCTCCAAGCACCAGAAGTTCTGGTGTCGCAGCCGCTGCTCTGGTCTGGACCAGACCAGACTAGCGGCAAATCATCCCGCGCCTGCAACGAGACAGAGCCACGGAGGTAAGTTCCGCCTGCTGCCAAACGCCACTCAGAACTTAGTTCCGAAGGGGAAAGAGCAAGGGAGGGAGAGCCCTAAGGTGAGGGAAGGAGGGGGGGATGGCCCCCCTTCCCTGCTGTCCCCACACAGCTCTCCCTCTTCTCGGTGCTGCTCCCCTCCTGCTGGGGGCACACCTGGCTACTTATTCTGGGGACATATCTGCCTACATATACTGGGCACATATACCCCTGACTACATAAACTGGGCACATATAACCCTGACTACATATACTGGGCATACCCCTGACTACATATACTGGGCACATATACTTCTGGCTACATATACTGGGCACATATACCTCTGGCTACATATACTGGCTACATGAGCGCGCCCAGACTGGTGCTGCTGCTCTCTAAGGCTGCTCCAGACATTACATCTCATTTCTGCTACTTTAAACCTCTTAATGAAAAGACTGGACCGAAATTTCAGTGGATTCTAATGTAGCACTTCTCCAGCAACACCTATAACCTTTCAGAACACCTGGATTACTTGGGATGGCAAAGATTTAAGCTGGATTGGATCTTCCTTGGTATCACACACGGCTGAACACTGCACACCTTCCTTGGAATTGACCTTGAGACCTTAAAGACTTTCTGCCTCTTTGTGCCTGCCCTCTCCCATCCTGTGAGTAACTTTCATCGATTATCTACAGCATCTATGCTCAATAGACTATATTTTTCTACATATATTATACATTATATCTTCAAATTCCTAAACAAAGAACTGTGTTTTCAAATCCATGCTGTCCATCCATACATCTCTGTGTAAGGACAATTCAGTCTATACAGGCCCTTTGATCTCTGCAGGATACCAGCCACAGCTGACAAAATTCACACCTTGACTCTAAATAGGACCTATCTCAGCAGGAGCCCTGAGCTGTCTCTTGTTCATCCTAATGTGTAAACATCAATATTCAGCAGAGAGACTTCTAGCTGTATACCAACCAAGAAATATCTATCCAATTGACAAATCCACAATAATTCTACTGAAGTCTGTTGGAATCTTCAGAAAGACAAAGAGAGGCTCGAGAGGACGTGGGAAAAGATATTCTTCACCACAGAACCAAAATAACTCTGTGACAAAATCTACAGAGTACACCCAGCCAACAACCCTAATAGCTCCAGCACAATCCAGCAGAGATGACAGCCACACATCTGGAGACTGTTCTGTCTTGGAGTCATCAATCTCAGACCCTAGCTCCCAGGGTAGCCCCATCAAGGCTGTCCTCTGTAATGTCAGATCGATAAACAACAAAACAGCAATCATACATGATCTGATAGAGTCTTCTGATCTGGCCTGCCTGACTGAAACCTGGCTTTCTGAACCAGTTGGCCCCACCCTGGAGGCTGCCGTGCCAACAAACTATTCCGTGATATACTGCAACAGGAAAGAACGCAGGGGAGGAGGGGTTGCACTTTGCTTTAGATCAGAAAAAACAGAAGGTCCGCACCAGTCCAAGGTTCCAAGCTTTATTCGGACATATACATCAGCAAGACATTAGGACAAGCATCAGAGAGCTGACATGTTTCGAGCCATTCAGGCCCTTAATCATAGCTAACTGACTAATGGTAAACTCCCCTTAAATAGGGGATTGTCTGAACACCTGATCCTCTGAACCACATCCAAAAAGGGGGAGGGGACAGAGGAGAAAACCATAGTTTTCCAGGTGCAAGGCATATTTCTTCTGAATAGGTACATACAAATTGCATAAAACCACATACACAGAAAATTAAAACATATTAAAATATATTTTCTTTCTCAAAGAGCAGCAAACATCAAAAATTTATAAATTTAGCGACATGCTATGTCACATAGAGCCATGGTATGTGGGGGCAGGGAGTCAGGAAGGGGGGGGGGGGGGGGAAAGCGGGTGAAAGAAGGGGGGGGAAAGAAAAGAAAAAGGACAAGGAGGAAGGGAAGGAAAAAGAAGGGAGAAAAAAGTGGGGGGGGGGGGGGAAAGCGGGGAAAAGAAAGAAAAAGAAAAAGAAAAAGAAAAAGAAAGGGGGGAGGGGGGGGGGGGGGGTGGAAGAAAGGAATCATGTGATGAACGCCAGGTCCCATCTAGCGTTAAGGCCCCGAGGGGCTCTGGAACCCAGGCGATGTATCCACATAGCCTCTCTTTTCAGTAATTGCTTATAGAGGTCGCCTCCTCTCTTAGATGGTAACACCCGCTCAATCCCCTGAAAACGAAAACCCCTCATCACCCCATCATGTTGGTCCCTAAAGTGCTTGGCCACATTAGAGATGTTTGTGGTGGCCCAACCCGCCCCTAAATAATGTTCAGCCACCCTCTGTCTTAATGGCCTTGTGGAGCACCCCACATATTGTAATGAACACAGGGTGCACTCAACCAAGTACACCACAAATTTTGTGCCACAATTAATAAACTGCTTAATGCTATAGTGGCGGCCATTAGACATGGAGATGGCAACTTTCGACTTGTGATGAGCATGACAATATCTGCACGTTGGGACACCACACTTATATGACCCCACCAACGACAGCCAAGTCTCCCGAGTCAGATCTGAACTGAAAAGGCTGGGTGACAGAATTTGCCCGAGTGTAGGGGCCCGTCTACTAGAGAAGTCAACACCATTCATCAAAACCGGGGAGAGGCCTGCATCTCCCTCCAAAATGGGGAGATGTTTGTTGATAATATTAGTCACCTTCTTAAAGTCAACCGAATATGTACTCACAAAAGTGGGC